>NW_026861667.1:0-147486 GCF_026571515.1 Ruditapes philippinarum
GGAATTTTATAAGTGACGCGGTTTTTACCACTAAATTAAAAAATGAAGACTTTTATATATTGAAGTTTAAACTTTTATAAGGCAAGGGTAAAGCGGGAATGATATTCTTCCCACAGTCCAAATTATGAACTTTCTGAAAATCTACTAAACAAATTTTATAAAAATGTTTCAAAAGAAGTTACTAGAAATCCAAGGACAAACATGGCAATACACCCCTGAAAGGGGAACCAGGCGTTGCAAACGCATTACATTTACTAAATATGGTAAATATCCTATAAGAGTAATGTAGTAATTATAAAGACAAAATTAGCCAAACTGGATTACACTTTATTAGTTCATTATGAAATTAATCGTATTTCGTTCTTAATGTATCAATTACGAATATATTGATCAATTTTGTAATATTTGTTGCACAATATAGTTAAGCAATTTCAAAATTCTTAACTACTCGTATTTGTTATTTTGTAAAAGATATATGATTTGTTATAATACGTTCAGGTCGTTTTGCATAAGTGTTGAAACACATTTATCGTCTATGATAGTAAGTACAATATTGACTATCATCATTATAGTTAATACATTATTGACTATAAAAGTAAGTACAATCATCTTTATCTGTTCTAACACTGTAATGAATCACTCTGTATCCTTTTGTAAATCTGAATTTGTTACCTCTTGGCTTTTCACACATACACTCAGTCAATTATTTGAGTATAAACAAGATTGCAACAATTCAGGATGAAAAAATGATCAAAAAAGCTTATTACATGTAAACAATTTCGCAGTGTTTTTTAAAAAGATTTAAACTGGTAAAATTTTAGTTCTTTTTAGACCATGTATTGCTTCTTTGCTTTCAAGTGATACTTAAGGTACTTCCATTCTTATAAAATTGACCCAATATGCATTCTGCCATTTTATTGTGACATGAAAAAGACAATTCTTCAAAGGAGTCCTGTCATAAATTTCTTACAGGTGCAACAGAATCAGATTGAGATAAATCTTGAACATGAGATGATAGAGAACTGAGAGAGATGGGATGTCTAGATTAGAAGAGAAATACAAAAACACAAAAAAGGGCAAGTTGTTTAGCTAATGCATTTGAGTATTGTTATAACAATGCTTTTACCACCGATAAAGTAAGGCAATTTTAAAGTAAGGCAATATTGATTTTCAAGTCTCATAAAATGGATAATAAATTCAAAAGGTCTTTGAAAAATACTGTGATTATTAAGGTGATAATCTTTTTATTGTATACGAATCATTAGTGAGAAAAAGATGTTAACATTTGTCGTTCTGTTAGCTATCATGCACGCTTGATTATATAGCCTCGTTTAGATTTCTTTATCTAAAACAATACGCTGAGGCGAACAGTGCATTTGTGAGTAATTAAAAAAAAGAATATATTTTGAATGGCATGAAAGTGTTATTACGTAAATATACTTTGTCGTCATCAACAGTTCTTACCTTCTATTTAAGGTAATTAAATGTAGTATTTGAACGGTGGTATCCAGTGTTCCGTTAGTATTATAATGAGTATAAGGATTTAAATGAACATTAACACAATAAGTATAATTAAAATGAAGTTCCTTCTTCGTCATGTGTATGCACGATAAACACATGATTCAAATAATATATATAATGTTACACTTTTCTTTCTTCAGCATGAATTGAAACTTCAACTGATAGAGCAACAGATAAAAGGTTTGTCCTTAAGTTTTAATTTGAACAAATAAGAGCTTATCTTTATACGAAAATTCTACCAGGTCATTAGACCATGATTTGAATTCAAAACTAAGTATTATCGAAATACATGTGTAGTTAAAAATCCTGTATTCGTTTGAAAAGAATTACATTTATTCCCTTGAATCGCACAAATTCGTATTGACCCTCATCGCTGTGGGTTTGAATCCTGGCAGGGACTTAGGATTATTTCTTGTGAGGAAGCTATCCGGCTAGCTTACGGAACGTCGGTGGTTCTACTCAGGTGCCCGTTCGTGCCTGAAATAATGCACGGAAGGGCACCGGAGGTATTCCTTTACCAGTAAAGCTGGAACGTCGCCAAATGACTTATACTGTGTGACGTAAAACTGATGGAAATTCATAAATAGGTTAGATTTGACAAAACAGTATGCATAACTCACATACGGTTTTTATGCTCCCCGAAGGGTGAGCATATAGTCGTCGCTTTTCCGTCCGTCCCTTCGTCCGTCCATCCGCTTTTCTTGTCCGGGACATAACTTTGAAACAACAAGAGGTATCAACATGAAAGTTTGTAGGTAGATAGATCTCATTGAGGACGTGCGCTGTGCATGCGAAACGTAACTCTGCCTTGCCTTTTTTGAATTATTGCCCTCTGTTTATTTTTTACACTTTGATTTTTGTCCGGGACATAACTCTAAAACTATAAGAGTATCAACATGAATGTTTGTAGCTAGACAGATCTCATTAAGTAGGTTTGCAGTGCATAAGAAACGTTACTCTGTCGTGCCTTATTTTTCAATTATTGCCCTTTGTTTATTTTTATTCTTTGAACTTGTCTGGGACATAACTCTAAAAGTATAAGGGATATCAGCATGAAACTATGTAGGTAGATAAATCGCATTGAGTAGTAGTGCATTGTTAAAGAACCATAACTCTGTCTTGCCTAAGTTTAGAGTTATTGTCCTTTGTTCATTTTGATATTTGAACTTTGTCCGGGACATTATAACTATAAGAGTTATCAACATGAAACTTTGTAGCTAGATAGATCTCATTTAGTAGGTTTACAGTGCAAAAGAACCGTTACTCTGCCATGCCATTTTTGAATTATTGCCCTTTGTTTATTTTTACACTTTGAACTTTGTCCGGGACATAACTTTTAAATCATAAGAGTTATCAACATGAAACTTTGTAGCTAGATATATCTCATTAAATAGGTTTGCAGTGCATAAGAACCGTAACTCTGCCTTGCCTTATTTTTGAATAATTGCCTTTTGTTTAATTTTACACTTTGAACTTTTTCCGGGACATAACTCTTATAGTATAAGAGATATCAAAATTGAAACTATGTAGGTAGATAAATCTTATTGAGTAGAAGTGCATTGTTAAAGAACCATAACTCTGTCTTGCCTAAGTTTGGAGTTATTGTCCTTTGTTCATTTTTACACTTTGAACTTTGTCTGGGACATTACTCTATAACTATAAGAGTTATCAGCATGAATCTTTGCTTTATAACGAGATATATCTTATTGAGTAGGTTTGCAGTGCAAAAAAACATAACCCTGTCTTGCCTTATTTTGGAGTTTTTGCCCTTTGTTCATTTTTTATACTTTCCCTTGTCCAAAACCTTCTCGGGGAGCATCACCGGTTCAACCGGTTCTTGTTAACATATGTTATATTAATATACTCGTACAAAATGCAGAAATAGCAACAAAGAGAAGAAGAATTTAAAAAATAAATTGCAGCTACATAGAGAATCAGATTTTGAAATAAAAATTATGTTTGAATATGTCAGAAAATAGGTGTTTGAGGAGTTGATACAGTTTATATAAATGAGGTCATACAAGAGACATTTCCTTAGAAAAAACATCGGTATTTCTATAGAAAAGCAACAATTAAAATAACATCAGATTACTAGAAAATTATTGTTTGTAAAAGAATAATCAATACATATTTTAAGTAATAATATTAAGATTAGAAAATATTCCAGAGTTTGCAGACTTATTTTTAAGTGGGCTTGTAACTATGAACAAAGTTAGTGTTGTTGTTGTTTTAATGTTACAAACACATAAGTGTTGGTCTTTCGAAATTATCTTGCACAATATTTGGTCTAAATAATTTATTATTATGTATTCCTCCCATTCAAATACAAGTCGAATTACTTAAAATAGGACATGCACATACTATGTTTAGCACTATTAAATATTATTTCCATAAATTTTTGTAATTGCTCGAGTTGTGATTTTATTTACAGATAAAGAAAATGAGCTTCAGCTTATGCTATATCTTAGACTTGCGGGAAAACAAAAGAATCTTAAAGGTACTTAATATTGAAAAAAAACTTTAAACAAGTGTGAATTCACAACTGTTATCGATAAAGATTTTTGTAAACATTGAAAAGAAGTCAAAAGGAAAACACATTAAGAACATTATTGTTATTTTATACATTCACTTGTTTGAGGACTAAAATGAGAATGTAACTTAAGTGAGTTGAACTAGCTATATTTGAAATACATATATCAATAATTCATAGTCAAAATACCACTTCTCTAACTTTTCCTTGTTGTTATTGCATACACACTGCGCAAGTAGGTGTATATTAACGAAGACGGAAACATGTTTTTACAGATATTATAACGCAAGCATGCTTTTTTTAATATTCATGACTCAGGGCGCCATGTCTAACGGATTTAAACGGGAAAGCATTACAAAACCTGTGTTACATTCATATAAAAAAAATAACGAAACGCATATGTAAGTTATTTGAGAATAGCGCTAATACACATGCAATCTGTGCGTGCATTAACAGCTGCATATTTTGATGCTCGTTAAACTGTGCATTAATTCAGTCTTTAATTTAAATCTATGTTTTTTTCAGAGCACTTCTCGCTTGATCTACAGATAAAAGTTATTGCTACAAATGGTGAAAAAAGTGTCGAAGGGAATCAACGTGTTTATGAAGTAATGAAAGACTATATTAAAGATAATGATTATTTGATTGGTTCGCCTTTTGGTGAAAGATCAACTGATACACCAATCTATCACATCGTAGAGTTCATCAAGGCCATAAAGAAATGCCGTATCGTTGATATTTCTTCCACTGACCAATCGTCAACAGATATACATATCAACTTCCCAAGTTCGAAGGCCATAGAAGATTTTCTTAAGGCTATCATCAGTAACGAATTTCAACAAGAACTGTTTGAGCTTAGACGATGGCTACAAGTAAAATATGACATTGAATCACATGACATAATTGCTAATTGCTCATCAAATGGCATAGATAAAGCAAAACAACGTCTGCGTAAGTTAAATATGGATAATAATGATATTTGATATATTTTACATTTAACAGTGTATTCTGCTCCAGTCGGTGCATTTGTTATCAGTGCAAATATAAAGTATTTATTGACTAATTAAATCAAAATTAGTTTAAAATAATCTTTTGCTCTATAACGTTAAGATATCAAAGGATTATCTAAGAAAGTTAATACGTTTATATTTTTTTTATTTATTCTGTAAACACAAAAACATGTACCAGATATTTGAAAGCGTGAATGTACTGTCTTCAGACTTTGCTGACGTAACCAGAAGTATGACTTGTGCCGAGCATCAAAATACACAATGTACTCTCTATTGTCCTGACCATGACACGTTTATATGTACAGCATGCAGGGAATCAAGACATAGGTAATTATACATTTCTTACAATCAGTAATCTTTAGTGGTTAATAAAGTTTTAAAGGTATCAAATTAAATAAACGAAGTTTAAAAGCACGCGACAATGACTGACAACTTATCTGTCAGAAACATTTAAGTTTGAGTTTTCTTAAATTACTTAAAGCAGTTTTTTAGAAAAAGTATGGTTTGACTAAAAAATAATTATTTGATACCTTTTATTTGAAATATTTATAGCTGCCATAAAGGATCTGTGTATCTTTGAAATAGATTTATACTTGAGATATATGTAATTATACGGTTGTTTGGTAAACTATAATTAATGAAAACGAAAATGTCAGCAATAGTCTCTTTTTTACAACAAAACCACATTTATTGACCCGACACTTTTATTTTTGCGTAGCAGACTGGCTTTTCCGTGAGTTTTACCCATGCCGTAAATTTCATCTGGCATGCGGATGCCAGATGAGTCACGTGCCATACAACAACGTCATTTAAGCGCCATTATGAATGAACTGCGTTTAAATGACGTCATTTTAGAAGGGAAATGTGTGCTTAAGATAACGTCATTTCGTTGTTGTTATTGAGGTTGTAAGTTCATGTGCTAAATGTAAGAAAATATGGATAAAATGACTTTAATTGCCATGAACATATATTATATTGAGGTAAACCATTTTAAATATGAAATAAAAGGGCAGAATATGCCAAAAAATATCTTACATATGTTTGTGGTTCAGATCGGAATATCTGTCCCCCCAGGAACCCGCCCATGGGCGCTAACTCGGCAAGCCTCGTTACCGCCCAATAGGCGGGTCCCCTCGGGACGGATATTCCGGTCCGAATCGCAACATATGACAGATATGATGGTTATTGCATAGGATACTGGCGTTAACGTGAGTTTTAGCCATGCCGAAAATTTCGTCTGGCATGGTGGGTGCCAGATTAGTCGCATGCAAATAACAACGTCATTTTATCGCAATTTATGAATAAATTGCGTAAAAATGACGTCATTTCGGTGCATTTTAGAAGGAAACTATCTGCTCAGGATGACGTCATTTCGCCGTTGTTATTAAAGTTGTAAATTCATACGCCATTGTAAGAAAATAGTTATGGATGAAATGACCTGCATTTCGATGAACAAATATCTTATTAACGTTAACCTTTTCAAATATGAAAGAATATGACAGAATATGCAAGAAAAATATCTGACATATGTTTGCGGTTCAGATCGGAATATCCGTCCCTCGGGTAACCGCCCATGGGCGGTACTTTGGCAAACCTCGTTACCGCCCAATGGGCGAGTCCCCTCGCTCGGGACCGATATTCCGATCTGAACCGCAACATATGACAAATATTATTAATCTGCCTTATACACCGGTGCTAGAAAAACCTGTCTTACACCCACCTCCTCCATGTAAGACAAGTCGCGTGCTTTAAATGACGTCATTTCCTCGCGCCTTTTATGAATAAGTTGCGTTCTTAGGATGACGTCATTTTACCGTTGTGAATGAAGTTCATACGTTACTTTAAGAAAAAAAGTACGTAATGAGAATATCAGTTTGTGTAATGTCTGTTTTAAAAATAATTGATACGTATTATGCAAGAAAAAGAATCACACACCGGTCGTCAGTAAGGTGGGAATATCTAGCTCTCGGGTAACTATTTAGCGGAAACTGCAGAGACCCGTTACCCTCGGAATAGATATTCCAGTTTGTACCGGCTGCCAGTGTAAGATTCTTATAATATTAAACTTATTGAAAGAGTTGAATAAAATCATATTATGCAAGCCTGTTTTATTCAACGAGTTAAATAGCTTTAGTACTGAATCTACACGAATATATTTTATTTGTTTCATAAATAAAATAATAAAAAAGTCATTTTTAATTGACGTAATAGAGTAACGCTAAAATTAGCGCGCTTTAACGCTATGTTTATATACATTGCAAATGACGTCACGTCAAAATGTGTAATATTTTTTCAATAATCAAAATTGGCCCTTCTATAACATGGCAGATAACTCGTACAGTTTATGAAAATAACAACCATTCCCTGAACATAATGACTATTTTGCACGTCGTTTATTTTAACGAATTGTTTAAAGGCCAATACATTGTTGCTGCTCGCCATTGTGCGATAAAGGCCTAGTGATGTTCAAAATGTCATCAGGACCGCAGACCAATGGTGTATTTTATAGCGAAATGGCGAGCAGTTAACAAGTACAAACGTCGTTAATATCTACTTTTAAATATCGCCACTTATCTTGGTTGCGTCATTTCTAAGAAACAGACTGTTGTCAATAGCAACAAACAGTTTAACAAACTGGCAAATGATAGCAGGAAAGGATGCAGACCCTTTTTAACATATACTTATATAGAACAGAACAGAAATTTATTTCGAAACGTATACAATACAGTATCTTGTTACATTACACATATCAAATATTATAAATAGATAAACACATGATATAATTCAAAGATTTACAGTATATTGGAGAATAAACATATATTGCTGCGAAAAAGATTTTGTATAAAATAAATGTATATCAGAATAATCTCATTTTTAATATCAGAATAATCTCATTTAAATATAAAAATTACTGGCGAAATCTAAACGTTTACAATATCTATGAAAACAATAACAACATTTTAACATTACATTTATGTATAACCTAAGCTTATCAACGTATCTTTTCTTTTACTATTTGCAAAATAGATAAATTTACATAAATTAAATAACATAGACTTTTCACATGACTGAAGTAGTTCTATGAATTTAAACATGCTAGGTTTTTTATAATAATATTTTTTAATGAATTTAGTGCGTATTTCCTGGTACAAATTACAAACAAGTATAAAATGAAATTCGTCTTCAATATCTTGTGTATTACAAAGTTGACATATGCGCTCATGTCTTTCAAGTCTGTTTCTACCAGATTCTATTCTTAAATTATGCGCAGATATTCTGAGACGGGTTAATTGTTGTCTTGATTTCATACACTTAATTTTATCTAAATAGCATTCCATAGAAAAATCATCCTTGATATGTCTATACAATGTATTTAAAACGTTATTATTAACAATATCTGAAAACCATTTTTGTTTAAAACATCAATGACTCTTTGTTTAAAAATATTAACAAAATCTTTTGGATTATAAAGTTCAGGACAATTCCACACCTCAGACAAACCAAATTCATCTAAAATTCCTTTTACTTTATATGCCCAGTTTTTTTACTCCTTTTTTACACTGATTTAATGTATTTATATACACACATTTGACTATGATAATGCTTGAATGTATCACTTTAAACCAATATTTTATTATGTGAACATATCTATTAACATAAAGTGGATATCTTCCTAGCTCACCATAAATTACTGCATTACAAGAGCTTATTTTCACACCAAGAATTAACTTGCAAAATTTCAAGTGTAATCTCTCTTTATCTTTAGATTTTTTAAATCCCCAGACTGGACAAGCATAATTTACGATAGAGCCGACAAAAGCATCAAATAATTGTAAGGAAACAGAAGGGGATATTTCATACTTGTTAATACTACATATTAAAACATTCATTGCTTTCAAAGCTTTACCTATAAGATATATATATAAGCACAAAACTTACAGAACTATAGGTACACACATTTTATTCATACATTCGATTATAATAGCTGTCATATTTTTAGACGCCAGTTTTTGGCAAATTCAACCCATATTTCTGCGCGCTTTAAAAACGAATCCATCACAAAAATTAATCGAAGTTGAGTGTGGAACTAGTTTATCCCCAATAAATGTAAATTTTATACGAAATTGATTTGATATAAAAGTGCAGGCTGTTTTTGTATGTGATCACACTGCCTTACCTATTTTGACATATGGATAGGAAATAATTTGGATTTGAAAATTTAGATATATTTAAAATGTTCATAATGAATTTCTACGAAAAATAACCAAATCTCGTTAATCGACCCCTCATATACACGCTAACGGGCGAACTTGGACGGTGTCCATTATCTATTATGATTAAAACTAGGATGGTTCTCATTTTGGAATCGTCTCTTTAAGGGTAAAGCAAATAAAATATAGTTTCAACTTTACAAATACATGACCAGTTTTCCTAATGAAATTCTCTTTTCCGTAGGTTCTTTCCGTTATATAGCTCCTTTCTTTTTAACGGCCCTGATTGCTCTTCTGACATTTTTACTGTGAATATTTAAATCGACCCTTATTTGTAAGAAGTTGATTCTATTTTGCTTGAAGGCACTCGGTTATATGGTTGTTTTGAGTTGAATATACTGTGACATTCTAACAACAGAAGCTTCTTCTGCAGTTTGAACGTGAGGTATTATGTTTATTAGGAATGTAAACACAGAGGGTTTTTTAGCAATTCAACAAAATAGTATATTCATCTCCCAATAAATCAATTAACAATAGCTCTTTATGTATCGCCAATGCCAAGTAGCTTTTATATATCGAACATGATGTTAGTGAATTTCCTCATACTGGTCTAAAATTCAGGTTACAGTCTTCAATTATATTGATTAATAATGTATCATCATATAACGTGTTATTCCTGAATTTGGTCGTTTTGAAATTCATCCCAATTTCTTTTTTCATTTCAGTGTGTTTTCTACTTTCAGTATTTATCTGGGACTTGAAATCTTAATCCCAGGTATTAACAAAAACCATTTTTTTAATTATGTTGCAATATTACTATATTAGTCCCTTTTGCTACTATTTATATATTTGTTACAATTATAATAATGAATGAAACAACAGATCTTGTTAATTTTGACTGACTATTGGTTTGTACGTTCCAAAGAAAATCATTTAATATTCTAATCTCTAGCAAACCTACCAAAGTTCATGATGTACAATGTCTTGTGTCCTCCCATTTATCTATGATATACAATTCTGGTAAAATCCAATTAACCTCAGAAAACTTTATAAGAATATCTAGTCATCAGATGTCGACTAGTTCATTGTCATGTGCTTCATTTCTTGCTTTGACGCCCTTTGATGCTTTGCATCAATGTTTTTCTTGTTATACATTTGTATCATGATATACCAGTTGCCACGGAAAATGCAAAGGCCATTTTGAGAAGATAAGTCCATGAATGTTGTTTTTTCGTTTTGGCTTATTTACATATGATGGATTTATATATTTCTTACCATGATAAGTTGATGACATTTGTAGAAAATGATTAGGATTATAGGTGAAAAAGAAAATGTACATACTTTGATACTTTCGTATATAACTGACTACAGTAGTGACACTTGTCGCGAGGATCGCGAAATTATATGACATGGTTTCCAAAAATGTGTAATTTTCTCCGGTGACCTCATAATTTTGTTTTACTTAATGTTATGCTCCGGCATAACCTTAACAAATTATTGTAGATATGTTCTCCGGCGGAGTACTTTGTTATTCCGGCGGAGTATTTTGTTATAAATCATGTTTCTTGACTTTCTCGTGATATTTGTGTTTTGGCGGGAATTATTTCATTGGTATATAAGCCAGATTTCAGCGTCACGAGACTAGAGCTTCTCAGGACTTCAAGTTATTATGGATAATGTTAACGTTTAGGTTCAAAATTCATATATATTGTGTTCTTTCGGCTTTAAAACTATATAGTGTTGGAAGAATAAAAGTTTGGAAATTATAGTTCAGTGTTTGTGCTCTCTATTAAAGTCTTTCTTGTGATTGGAGTAAAATAAAGTATAATTAAAGTATACTCCACCACAACACTGTTGCACTACTGTCATGTCACATTACATTTCCAAGTCTTTTAAGCCTTGTTTGTATTCAATGAAATTACTTTCCTTTCCGTGTGGGCATTAGTTAAAGCATTTTTTTAAAATTGTTACCTGGCCCCTCTCTAATGGACAGTGCATACGAAGTATAATAATGCAAAAATGATTAACAAAACATTCGGAATAATGTACAATAGTACGTAATATGATTAGAACATGGCTTGTGCTGCATTGCACCAACATTTGTACTTGTATGGGACAGATTGCACTCATTCTTTCCAGTAATGACGGACATGTTATAGTTATGAACCGGTTAACACTCGATAAAGCGGTAAAATACTTACATAGACACCAATGCAGCTTAAGCGGCGGGAGAAATCAATGAAAACGGCGATTATGAGTGACCTCTTATAATAATTAGATATAAATTACTTAACCAGGAAGCAACAATGATATTCGAATAGTGATTTAAGGTTATCATTAGAAAACTTCAGTTGTAATGTCATAAGGTTTATTAAATATATATGGGGATCTTCCCTTCCGTAGTTATTGTCTTTGTCCAAATCTTAACGTACACGCCCTTTAAATGCATATAGTATTAATACGTTTAAACGAATCGTTATTGTTTACCGTTAATTTAATTTGAAGTTAACCCGTTGTTTGTAAGTAAGTTAGTAACGCCTTTATATAACGAGGCTTGCACATTCAGTGTTCTGATCTTCCAAGTGGGCCACAGCTGAAGTACACAATTACAATGTTTAAACAGTTTAAAGTTTACATATACACCTTATATGCACAACGTATATACACAGCCATCATATTGAAGTGTGAGCCATGTAATTAAATGTGTATAATTTAAGTCATAACTAATGTTAGTTAATGGAACTTTTTGCACTATGCTAGATGATTGTATAGGAAGTATGTGCCGATATTTTTCTTTGTGATATATTTTTTGTTTCCATACTAATAAATGAACATTGTGTCAAAAAATTTTTTTCTAATTATAAAGCACATGTCTTGGAATAAAACAAGTAACGTCTGAAATGTCTCATGATGAAGGGAAACGTCGTCTCGACATCAAAAGTATAAAAGGAACCTATAACGTTAGGATCGACAATAAATTGATGAAGAGAGACAAAAATCGTTGTATTGTCTCTAGTATGTGCATGTTTACTAATAGTGAAGTACTCCTTGCTGATCAATGGAATCACAGACTGAAGAAATTGAACAGTTCGTACAAGGTAATTAGTCACTGTGGTGTACCTGAAGATCCCTATTTTGTATGTTATATAGGCAACGATACAGCTGTTGGTGGTTTAAGCAACAATACCATACAGTACGTGAATGTGTCAGGTAATATAAACCTAATGAAATAGGTGAGGCTAGATCATGATTGTCTCGCTCTAGCTTGTCACGGTGACACACTTTATGTTAACAGCGGAGATACAATTAACAAATATGACAAAGACTGTAAAAAAAGCACGTTCTCTATAATTACAAAAAAAATCTGGACATGTCCTACAGAGCCTCAATTGCTATAAGTGACAATGGTGATCGACTATACTTTAGGAATGATACAGATCTTTCTACAATAGATGCCACAGGAAATCTTAAATCCAGTTCACACTTTGACGAGTATGACATAAGTGATATTTTGATTGCTTGTGAAGGTATTGTTCTTGCATTAGATGTAACAAACAATCTTCATCAGCTGGATTATGATGGAAAAAAGCGTCGGACTGTAGATAGCATCCCATTAGATAATTTATATTGGCGTTCTATGTGTTTCGACAGAGAAAGATGTAGACTTATTGTTGGTGGTAGTGTAGACAAGATACATGTTTACGAATGCGAGATTTCGCCAAGTTAGTTAATAAAAATTGTTTCGGTAAACCAAGAACCATATGAAAAATGCATCGCTAATCTACTTTTGTTTATCAAATTTATAAGTTTGTATGATGGTTTATTTCTTCATCGAGTCAGTGCTTACTATTATGACGTCGCACTTATTTATCTTGAATGTATATGTTACAAAACTTTTTCATTATATAGGTTGAATAGTTACAAGTTTGAAACTTTTTTAAAATCCTAATCGAGATAATTAAACAACAAGTCAATCTTGTTGAAAAACTAACGAATGAATTGATATTGAGATTGATTTATCCCGCATATTGTCATTTCTACTAAGGCCTAAAGTAGATTTTAATTTGTTTCCCCTTCCCTACCTACCTAACAAATTTGCCCCCACCCAAAAGATTTTTCAAGCTCTAAGGGGATGAAAGTATTACAATAGGTACAATCTAATCTGATATTTATGTCATTTATGAGAAAAGGTCAAGTTCAGTATGGTCAACTTGACCGTCTTGTTGAAAGTGCTGTTGTGTCCAAGTATGAAAGTTATCCGTTTGGAAATTGCAAAAAGATATTGAGTTGCGCGGTAAATCTGTCACCCTACTTTCGATTTCGAAATTAGTGTCTTAATCACCTTATACCTTTAAATTTTAATCCACGCTTGCATATTTAGCTTTAAACTTATCTTACTTTTTCTAAAATAATCACATCTATTGTCATTTATGTCCGCCATTATTATGCTTCTTTTAGACTACGTCATACATGCACCAAAGTGAAGAAATAGTGAAATCTTAGCTCTGCTTGATTTTCTTTGGGGGTTTTCGGCGGGAAGTGTTTGAATCAATGTTTTGTTTTATTTAATTATTAATAGGCGCAACATCTACTACTCACTCCTTATTATTTTATTTTGAATATTGGAATAATTACGTATGGTAAAAGTACGTATTAATTTCATTTTTATTCATTGATATGCTGATTTATTTATTAACTGTTTGTGGTGTCGGAACTGTTCGAACCCCTTATGGATCCCCTTTTATTATTGTTTAAATTGTTGACAAACATTGTTGTAAATGTTTGAATCGCATGTATAAAAGACGCTGTATTACTGTTTGAAGTCACTCCGCAGCTTGAAAAACTTAAAGCTTTAACTCTGATCTGATTCCAGAATAGGTATTTTAACTTAACGATTTAATGGATTTATACTTACATTGAATTATTTGATTAATTTTAAGTAAGATAATCTTTTAGAAATACTTTAGACGGATGTTTGTTTTACTTCGGAACTTACGCAAGTTTCAGTAGCAAACGCTCAGAATTTATTAAATAAATTGTTTGTAGAAACGTTGATGATTTACTTTGGTTAATATAATAACTTAGATTGCTTTTAAAATATTTCACAAGTAGATTGTTGTATAGATCTAATTCTCTTTTAAACATTGCTTAGCCACCGCAACCTCATATTTGTTCCGCATTTTTTATGATGAATACTTTTAATCTTTCACAAAAAGGGAATGTTGATAAGAATGTCTGTTTTATTATAACAACATTTATATGATGATGAATAAATGTGCATAATTGAATACAAATGTACCTGGAATAAAATTTGTTGAAACGTTTTTCTTAGTTTATTATCGATCAGATTTTAGTTCTTTTAAAAAGCGTATAACTCCCTTATAATAATAAGTCCACTTGTCTTTGCTGCGGGGTCAAACTATATATACGTTACTGTTTTCCACATGTTTACGTGAAAGCAGAAGTCTCTGAACAAGAGTAAGCCTGATTCTCCGTGTCCCAGAAGGCCAGCAGGTAACAATATGTTTACAACCTTAGCATTTTCGGAAGGCAACAGTAACAGCAATGGCAACACAACAAATATATGACTGTAGCAATAGCTCTTTTTCTCCGAAAACGTCGAACTAAAAATACAAACATTGTTTTCCATTTCATTTATTATATAATAAAAAAATATTCTTACGTACTACAATGTCTTTGAACTATGCTTTAAGAAGTTTAAAAATCATATCTCAGCAACCGTAGACACTCATCCATTTCTTTATTCTGCGCTACTTTTGCACATTCCATACCTGATTTCTGTCTAATGTCAGCTCAGAAGGGAAATCATTTCAGGATCAAAAACACAGTTAACAAAGTTGTGTAACTTGATCAACTTTAAAAGATCATGACCTTCTGTTCATGTCAAGGTTGTTTATTATTAGTTAAAGTCACAACGACACCTTATATGTCAGTTGGGGATTTCACAGCTATACTGGTGGAGAAAGGCCACATTCGTGTCACAGGCACGAGTATCGGGCCTAGAAAGAAAAAGTATGACCAGATTGATAAAAAAACCTGTGTTCACCTTCAATGTGTCAAAAACTAAAAAAAAATATGATTGTGAAATATGAGCCCTTTAAATTATACTTGAAGATAAGAGTTCATTTTTAAGATGAACTCAGATTTCTTTCATTAATCTGATCATAATTTTTCTTCCTAGGTCCGATACTCATGCCTGTAAATTCAAACCTTGAAACTGTTCAGTGTTATCTTTGTGCAAATGGCATATATGTAGCCGAGATAATCATCAGAAATTGTGAATTGTTTTTTCCAAGTTCAAGGAGGATAACTGTAAAAAAACATCTGACCATGATCAAATAAAAACATGATTTTTTTTGAATATCAGAAAATGCATTGTCAACCCCGGACATACATTCCTACAAATGCTATAGCAGAAACTGCAAAGTTCAGATTGTTTACAGGTTCAAGAAGGATAACTCTGTCAAAACTCATCGGACAAAAAAACAATTCGAACTGGACTTTTCTGGTTAAATAACTAAACATGCGATTTCAAGCTTCTACATACTTTTCTACAAAAGTAAGAGTGCAGAAACTGGAAAAAAGTTTCCAACGTTCAAGAGGGATAGAGGGATAACTTTGTCCAAAATCACCGAAACATGACGAAATTGAACTTGACCTGCGTATTCCTATGACACATCCCTATATTGAATTCTAGTGTAACTGTTGAGGTGATAACGAATGGAAACTGATTTTTTTCAAAGTTAAAGAAGCATAACTCAGAAATTATCGAACTATAAGCAAATTCGAACTTGACATGCGTAATCCTTTGTCGTATCCATATGTCAAATTTGAGTTAAATGTGTACAACTGTTGGGAGATAATGAACGGAAACTGAAAATTTCTTATTATTTTCAAAATTCAAGAGGGATAACTTGGTAAAAAATTCATCGAACCATGACCAAATTCGAATTTGACTTGCTTATTCATATGAAATATCTATATCTAAAATTTGGATTGAAAGTGTACAACTGTTGCATAGATAATTAATAGACAGTTAAATTTTAAGTTCAAGTAGCATCCTATAATCATTTAATCAGTACATGACATAACATAGACCTTTTACGATGTTAAAAAATGTCAATATATATAAATCGATCTCAGTATAGTAATTATGCAACAGCTGGTGCAGCTCTATTAACAATTTTATTGACATTGATTTTTTTTTAAAACTTAAAAGATAATATTACCTTTGAGCAAGAAAAACAGTAAACTGAGTGACAATATGAACATTTGGACAGATTAATATAAAAAACAAACATTTCTAATTGTTAAGTCAAAATAATTTCGAACTTGGTCTTAAATTTGAATGTCTGTTATTAATTAATCATGATGATCATGCCACAATGGGAACAGTCTCGCCAGTTTGCTTTTAACAATTTCATTTTCAATCATTTACTAATCAATGCTGTTTCAGGTAATTGATTTATCCACTATGAGTGACCCTTCTCCAAACATGCTAATAATACATTGAAGACAGTTATACAGGACTAAAACCACAGTTAAGATAACACAGGAAACAAAGGATTTTTGTTTTTTGCAGTCAACTCTTTCGGATTCTCTTCTCTGAAGGAAAAAAGCCAATATTTTAAAATGCGTTTATTGAAAGGTCTTAAATAAGAACAAGAAGTTGCATTATATAAACAATCAGCTACGCGCCGTTACATTTTCCGATATAACGTACGAACGATTTCAGATGACATTATCCAAGGCCGATGCTTTGATAAACATACACATTTTTTTTTTTACACATTGTTAATAAAATTTTCATTTTAAACGAACCATGGCGTGATATGGCGCTTAGCAGGATAGGTCCCTTCATTCCTTTAACTTTGCTGTTTTTGTTGTTTTGTAACTTAACAAAAAGGCAGGTTTTGTAAAACGGAATGTGAAAATTTGGGACCACAATCTAGCTTTGGTATTAAGCATTTAGATATCTAAATACTGATGTAATGGATTTAAAATATTTCGGGATACAAGTGGATTTCAGTATGTAGGGCCTAGGGCTTGACTATGCTTAATTGGTTTGACTTTGTATCGATATTAAATTCTACTTCATTCACAATCTGAGATAGTTAATACTATTGTTTCAATCAAGTTATCTGTATAATTTTGCCTGAAATACCAATTAAACAGTTTACTCTTTATCCTAAAATGATTTGGACATATCTATATGTTTACTTCGGCGCTAAACGGATATTCGACTGACGGAGGAAATTTATCCGTAGTAGGGTATTATGATAGAACACTTTTTTGGTGGAAGGTTCATTCTCTCCGGTTTGCTTCATTCTGCACCTTTTTGGCATAGTCTATCATAAAATTATGTGGCCAGTTCGGGGCATACATGAAATGAAATATATATTTAAATTTGTATCGATATTTCTTTTCAACAGCCTTTTGCAAATTTGGTTAAACCTTAGATAAATCATGAAAGTTAATTTGTTGTTCTTGTCTTTGTATTAAAATAATATACAGTTCAATCGCTAAAGATTGAAATATTCAAAAACAGATTTATATTTGGCCCATTGACTGGCTCTACAAGTTATTTTAACGCCTATTTAAGAAGTTAAGCGGAGTGGTAGCGGTTTTTTTTGGGGATAAAATTGTCGAAGGTAGCATGTGAATTTTTAGATTATTCTATTTAATCTATCTTTACTCAATGATAACCAGACCCTCCTCCTACTACAAATTGTTGTCTAATGAAGGTTTATCTAACTTTCAGGCTAGTACAATATGTTTTGATTGGATTTGGTGACAACTTTTGTAGTAAGCAGACCAAAACTGAAGGCACTGAAAACATCAGCATTCCGTAAAAAGCGCTTACGTTGATATGATAAATATTGAGGTTCACTTATATTCACTTCGCTCAAAAATTTGTATTATAATTTTATCTGTTTGGAGGCATTCAAAATTTAATTTTTATTTAATTTGTCCTAGATATATATTTTTTTCGTTACACAATTCTATCAAATATACATCATTTGGCGATGTCGAGGCATACACGAAACATATAATCAAATTCGTATCGATATTTTTTTTATCAAAAGCTATTACTAATGTTCGCCACGGTAAAAGATGTCTGGTGATTAGGTTTTGCAAACAGGATAGGTAGTACATTATGTCATGTTTTAGCGCATATTTGTTGAGAATTTGCGTTCATTTGATCACTCCTTTCATTAATCTATAGTAAAAGAGAATTACGTGTTCCTAGGCATACCAATGCTTAAGATGTTACTTATATTTGTATTTCATAACCTGATGTAAGAATACACTTTTTTGATATAATACAACGGATAAATTACCACAATGCATGGCATCCGGTTGGAAAGAAAGGAGCCATGATATCAGATGAATATTAAGAAAATCTGCATTTTATCAAATGGGTTTTAAAAATATAGCTGAGAATATAATTTTACAAGGTATTTACTAATTAGGTAAATCATTATGAATTAATAAGCAAGTTAGACACTTTGATCCATTGACTTCTCGATCCCTTATCTCATAGACCCGTTTTTGCATGACTCTACGATCCCTAGTGGGCAAGACATTTCGACCCATACATGTATATCAATTTTTGTACGTAAGCAGGCATGTAAGATACTTTGAGAAATGAGTTATAGCGGTTGGCAAATATTTATAATATTTTCTTTACAAGATCGGACAAAACCTTGAAAAAGGCAAAATAAGTTAACTATGTTTTCTTTTTGTTCATTAATTTTAATGTTTTGTTACACAGCAGTTATAATACATTTGCGATGATTGAATATTTATACATTTCTACTTAATTGATGTTATATATTGAATTGACTAGTATGTAGTTCTGAATTGCGATTATGTCATTGTTATTGAATGTTCATTTAAAAACAGACACATAAATACCAATCGATCAATGACATATTGGTTGTTATTTGAAAATAAAAACAAATTTCATGTTTTTGACTTAACGTATTTCGAGAATTATATTTAACAATGTATATGATATGTAGAATTATAGTTATACAATAATAATATATATATAAAGTAAATAAATGATATAGTTTTGTCTATCATTAAATGTTAATTTTCAATATAAGAAGTGAACGTTAATTCACAAAATGTTTTATTTATAACGTTCACATCTCGCATTTCATTTACGATTTTTTCTCTCATAATTTGAATTTTGTGTTGCCTCTACATTAATAAATATATATCTATATTAAAGGTCACATAGATCAATCTATCATGTATATGTCCGACTCATAAAAGAAATGTTTCTTTTTTTATTTCATTATTCATTTATTCATTAGAACTCCATTTCTGAGACAGGTCATTTTTATCAACAGTCAATTAATATTACAAGTTATTTAAAATGTATGTTCATTTGTTGACACTCTGTATCGCTGTAAATATTGCTATTTGTGCTAACACCAATTTATGATAGTGTTACTATAAAAATGGGCTATTGTGTATACAATTGTGATGTAAGAAATTCAGTTCCTGATATCTTGAAAATAGTTTTTATTTCGTGTATAACAATACAATACATGTATTTTCAGTCAGTAGGCAAAGATGATAGTACTTGTTGATAAAATCTGAAATAAAGAAGACAAAAAAACATTTTTCAAAATAAGTAAAATATTTCCGTTTATTTCATACATATTACAACAAAATTAAATCAATTGTTAGAAGATAATATTAATTGTTGTCATCTAGGGTGAAAAGTGAAATTCAGAAGAGTGTCAGTAGTGGGTGTGTTCTCCTGCTTTGTAAATGACTGCCCAACTGCGCCTTCTCATGCTGTTGATCAGCTGTTTAATGACTTGGAGTGGGATTTTAAATCATTCCTCATGACTTGAAACGATCTTTCCAGATCCCTCAGGTTGTTGAAATCATTTTGTTGACGTACTTTGTGGCAAAGATGGTCCCAGAGGTGCTCTATTGGAGATAAATCCGGGGATCTTTGTCGGCCAGTCAAGCACCCGGTCTTTGTTCTACCTCAGGAAGTCCCGTGTTACCTGAGCAGTGTGTGGCTTGACAATATATGCTGCAGGACGATGCCCTGAGGTAGATAATGAGGTGAGTGGCAAAACCACTGGCCCAATAAACACCACCTTTACCAAGTGCTGTCTTGTCCAAGCGATGTATGTCGGGCTCAGCTTAAACACGCATGGTGATGACGTTACGTAAACGGCACCCTAACCAACGGACGTCTGGACCGTAATCCTTCATCTTTGAGACGGCTAATAACGGTGCCGAACGAAACTCCTGTTGTAGTATGTAAGCGGCTAAACAGTTCAGTGCTCGTCAAAAAACTATAACGTCGCTTAGACGTCACCAGGTACCTGTCTTAACGTTGCTTTGTTTTCTTTGGTATTCCAGAACGAGGTTCTTGAACACTGTTTTTTGTCTGTACCTGGACTGGAGACGTAAATTGTCCACACATGCACTTGATGTATGACGTGGTTAATTTTTGACCCATCGTTGAGCATACCGTTGGCTACAAGCCTTTTGTTCAACGTCATGCCAGGGCAACGTCCAAAGACATCGTTTAAGTCAATATTTTGTTATTGCGATAAATGCTTTTCGCTGAAAAGCAGCAAATTATACTTGCAATTTTAATCATGCCGAGCGTCTGAGCTATTCACTACTTGGTGTTTTAATTCTGCACTCTTGAAATTGAACCGCTTCCCATTACCCATGGTCTACCTTAAGTTGTGCAAAATATTTTATTTATGATAAAAAAGGCACTGATGTTCAAGTTCTTCAAACTAACATAACATAATGTATTTCTAATAACTGATCCGTTTCCTATATAAGTGACGTTTCAAACTTGACATGTGCTATCTGTTATCTTTATTTTACATATTTAATTTAAGAAATTGAAAGAAAGTTCTACAGATTCATGTAAAGTGAATAAAAATACTTATTTGAAAATCTAAAAACATTTTCAATTTCCTACTTTCTTTTGTTATATGTATATTATTTACTCTACATGATTGCACAGTCCAGTGTCATTAAGTTTAACTCTACCTTTGCTTCACGTTCTGTCGTATACAAACCTGAATTCAGAAAAATCAGAGCTTTTCTTCTAACTTTAAACTTGTAGCATTAAACACAATGAGCTTTACACATAACTTCCATTACTTAATTACGCCTACTGATATGTTTTGATGAAATTCATTTATTAATAAAATACTTCTAAGCTGTCATGTTCCAAGTTAAGCTTTTTTTTAGTTTACTATATTCATGTTCACAGAGATTTAAATTATTTCAACAAAGGCATTGTTACTTAATATTTTATTTCATAGTTCGTTTCATTACCAATATTCAATTTCTACGATATCGTTTCAAAACTGGTTCTCAAAAGTTTGAATTCCAAGTTGGTTTTCCAAGATTTCAAATACTTGTATTACTAACCTAAACCCTTCTTTTTTTTGTCAAAATGCAGCACAGATGCATTCAGTATGTTTTGTTTTTGCAGCTGTCAAACACAAGGGAAACAAAGTATGTTTCGAAGTAAAGAAATGCGATCATACGTTTAGTTTCTAAAACAGGTTTTCAAACTATTGGAATATTTTCTTTGTACAAATCGTTATACTAAAAGATAAAGAGCTAGACAGGTAATTTGTGGCGAAGTGTCCTTCTGAGAAAAGATCCGGGAGTCTGTAACTGGTTTTAATTGATATAGTTCTCTAACTGCAAGAATTGTCACATTGCCAAATGGCCGGGAACAATCTATTATTTCCTGAATACGTAAGTAAAGTAGAGGTTTAAATGAATCTGGATTGTATTTTGTGATTAAGATACTTCATTAAACCATGATATATGTATCTAGTAACAACTGACTCCCAACACCTGCCCAACCCGACAAGAAGGTATAAAATGGGAAGGAATGCTTCTTTACTTTTTTAAGAATATAGTAGAAAAATCGCATTCGTTCGTGATTCAAGCAGGTATACTACATTTTCAATTTTATTTTAGTAAAAAACTTCAGTAACCTGTGATCCTTGTTGAATTCCAATGCAGTATGCATATAAATAATAATCGTTTCCGTGCTTTTTATCAAAAACTGCTGTCTGTATTTCAAGAAATATTGCTATTTATTTGCAACTTCTAGATTGACTTCGAGAAAACTTTATGGGAACCATCATTATAAAAAAAGAAACCGGATAGAAACTCCCAGTGGAACAGATCATGTGTATTGAGGAGCGCGGCATAAGTAGTTGTTAATATATGTCTAATAAATTCATGTAAATATAACAAATATGTTACTGAAAGAAACTTGTAAATTACTTGCATCAAAAGTGTCACTTTAAACATCAAACATCGTAAAAGTAAATTAAAAAAAGACACAGTATTACGAAAAACTTGTACGTGCAATTGTTTCTCATTTCTATTTTGTAATATCTGTTTTCCAAATTAGATTTCCAAATTCTAACATGGACTAATGTTTCAGGTTTATCTTCAATATGTTCAAGATTCATTTTTGTTGTTAAGATTTATTTTTAGTTTATACAAGTTTACTATATTTAATTTCTTGTTAAATCGTTTCCATATATTCTATTATTTAGGATTTTTGAGAAAATTTAAACCATCCACACAGTTTTTGGTGATGGTAGTGATAATAAATATATTATAAGCGCTAAGTTTCTACATACTGTTTAGGCGGATAACTCTTTCAGCCATATTGCATAAAATTTGTTACAAATTACTACTTTGACATATTTTGTTCTCTCTTTAAACGTAAAAACGGCGTTTCAGTATTTTGATTAAGTAAACCGTCAAGTTATCATTTAAACCTCATACTGCGCGACCTTTGCATGCATATGTATCGCTCTGTTAGTTTTATATAAAGAACAAAAGAGTTGTATCAGGAATAGCTCGATGTGCAGAAACAAAATGTAGTTAAGTTAATCGAAGTCTCAATCTTGAATTTATATGTAGCTTTTAATATTTGATTATTCTCCCCGAGAAGCCAGTCGTCGCACCTAGAATACATACCGTGCACAAATGCAATAATTCAAATGAAAAGCTAACATTCGTCAAATTATCGATTCTTAAACTCGTTTACAATAATTAAATGTAGATAGTTTTACGTTTGTGTCTGGTGGACTGTAAATAATAAATGGGTTGAACGCATTCTAGGATAAGATATGTAAACAATTTATGTCCTCATTAATTAAGAAGTAATATATCCCAAACAGTGATTTTATCGCTCAATTACATCACTGTTTGGAGTTCGGATGCGAAGAATTATATCACGAGGGCGTAGCCCGAGTGATATAATGATTGCATCCGAACAACAAACAGTGATGTTATCAAGCGATAAAATCACCGATTTTGGATATATAATTTCTATTCTAACACGACATCAACAAATTAATGCTGCCGTTCCTGGTATTAAGCAAAATTGCGCCTGATTTGTTTCCGTACTTATTTAAAGCGCGTCGGATTCTTTTAGTGGTTACGTAACATATATAATGATTACGTCACATATCTAAATATAGAAAGTCAACTGTGACTCTATTGCATAATAACACACACTTTCGGTTCTTTTTTATTCAAAATTGAAAAATGCGGGTCGTGTTAGAATGTATTATAATTCACATTTTTCAACCATATACATTTCTTCTTAAGAGTCATGCCGCACCAGTTGCAGTTACAAGTCTTTATGTAAATTGGTAAACTAATGACCTAGACAAGTTATATTTTATGATTCCTTTCATGTCTTCAGCTACACTTGCAAACAATTACTCAGCAACTTGGTATACATAGGTGCCTAATTTTTTGGCCTATGTAACTAAACTTCAAGAATGATTTTTTTTTCAAATTAAAATCTTACAAGATATTGATTTTCAAAACATCTTTCTTCTAGATTTCTACATTGTTAACAAGTATGTTCTCTATATCAATCTTTCACAACACAATTTAATAACATGTTTATAACCTTTAAAATCTACAAACCCTGACTTTTGTTGGTGCATTAGTGCTTAACATAGATAATATTGTTTTTTGCAAATGTCATATTACAGATAACAAAATGTCTTCACTTAAGCAGTGTACAAGTTAAATGTTGATGCTACACATCAAAGACGCCGCCAAATGATGTGAACAGTCACAGGTAATGTACAAAATCAGAGTTGAAAATCGATCTCAATTACAGTTGAATATCCGAAGCACATATTAACTTTTTCTCCATGTTCTTGGTATGTGTCTGAAATTCTGAAATGTTTGTTTGTTGCGACAAAGATTGAAACGTCTGGTCAAAGCAAAATAAATTGGATAACAAGTAGAATTGAAATTATTGGTAAACTTAAAATAAATTCAAGACAACATGTGCCGAGAATATGTCCATTTAAATATTGGTGCGAATTGCATAATGATCGAATGATTTTGAGGACAAATTATCTGTTATTTTGCAAATAGCGAAAATATGTCTGTTATATCAAATAATAGTTATGATTAAATTGATTAGATTATAGACGTGTATCAACGGTTTTAGAACGATCGACTATAGACTACGGCTCATTGCCACGTTATTTATTAGGTCGATTAAATAAGATAATTATAAAAAGAATTTATATTCAAAACATGACACTATCACTTCAGTTAATCGTTTATATTAATCCTTTAAAGCTCTGTGACATGTTGTACATCAGGAAAGCTATTTTTATTAGAAAATTTGAAAAACAATTTGATTTTGTTAAAACAAAACAAAATGCACAAAATCAAGTCTAATATTTTCCCCATTGCTATACGGACACATGCATATCTACTAGACGGCGCGTGCACGCGCCGTCTAATTGCACGCGCCGTCTAATGATAAAAATATTGACGTACCAATTTCCGACATTTGGTAAATTTATCATACAATCAAATGTCAAAGGTCATGCTTAAAATGTCCTCTCTCTAAGCCACGTTATCACTTTAACATATCGAATGATGTCTAATGATGAAAGGATATTTTGAAACAAGATCTATCCAAAAGATTTATAATTGTTTATGTTTATCAAATGAACGGATCTAAACGCGGGCTTCAGTGAACTTGCTGTTATGTTGACAAAGATTTTTATTTTTAAGTGCATTCAAGCGTTCTTAGACTACTTTAAAATTTTCGTCTCTATAGAATAATAAAACAATAACAACGAAAAGAAAGCAAAAAAAAAAAAAAAAAAAAAAAAAAAAAAAAAAAAACAACAAAAAAAAAACAAAAAAAAAAAAACAAAAAAAAAAAAAACAAACAAACAAACCAAACACATATATTCATTTCAATATCTATAGCGTACCTATGTTTAAAATAATGGTAATACAAAAATCAATAATAGGCCAAAATGCATTTTTACTCAAGGACCATAACTTATCTAAAATGATTCAAGCTGATAACCCGTGTATTATGCACAATGACATGAGCTACCGAGTCATGAACATTTCATTGAAATTGAATCAGTGGTATAAGAGTTGAAGTACGGTCATACTTTAAACATAAATATCATTGAAGGGCCGTAACTATGACAAAAAACATTTAACCGGAAAATGCCGAAAGTAGTTTAGGACAAATTTTGTGGCGGACGAACGGACGCATAGACGGACGAAGAATTGATCCCTTTTTGTCGCCGCTACTTAGTAACAGTCGACACAAAAATGAGGCATTAAGTATGCTAAATTAAACATAATCAACCTAATCCGTCTTTAAAAATTGACAATTTATGAGGCAAATGGTTATGGTTTACCAATAAAATTGTTGTTTTTGTTGTTGGTAAGCGAATTCACCCGAAATACTCCCATCAATGTTATTCCCCCCGAAAATAACAATGTTTTCATATGACAATATCGTCAGATAATACGTAATCATCGGTGATGTAGAATGAATATAATGGCGGACATACACTAGGAAGTAACTAAAAAATCACAATTCTTTTCTGGATTGCAGGGGCGTACCTTGCCTTTTTAGTATATGCCGAGCTCAGGTCTTTAGGATCGCCAGAGTCTTATGTTGAATGTAGCTCTGTGTTTGGGGTGTATCTGACATTTAATTCTACTTCTATTGTCTTTATCTAAAGTTATGAAAATAGCATCACGTACATGTATTGAATGTAAGAGAAATTGCACAAAGTCACGACGTCTAACGTGTACACTGTGTTAAATAATTCAAAATATATTTACTATAAGAAAAACAAAAAAATAGCCTGGTGTCTATATTGTAATCAAGATGGATTTCTTTTCCTTCCTCTAACAAGCTTTTAACATTGTTATTGTTCTTTTGTTTCATCATCACTGAAACTGAGATATAATCAAGGAAAATATCGCTTCAAAATGATCTGTCGGACGATAGTACAAAAACATTAGCTTAAATATTTTTTGTGTAACGATAAGTTATCTAGTATCTCGCGATCAATTAGGTCCCTGAAAAATATTTTTTGAATGCGTTTTATGTCAATGTTAAAGAAAATAATAATTGTCTTTCAGTTTTTCGTCTCAACTCTACTCTTTCAATTTTCATTCGAAATATTTAAGTTTGTTCATTGTCACGCACATACAAGAAACACTGGCCAACTCATTATATCTAAAGGCGGCGAAAATAACAAAAAAAGTTACATTTTTTTTTTGTTGTATATTTATCTATGTTTTATATGTATAGGTGGGTATTTGTATAATAGAGAAAACATGTATATGTCATTGTTTGCAGATGTATGCAATTTATTTCTATACTCTATAAAATTAGACAGTAGTAATTTTGTACATATTCTTTTAACGGTCCTGTAAACTATAAAGTTGAGTACGGTTTGTGATGATAGATGTGGGTAATGGTTCGCTGCGAAAATCTGATTCATAGTGCCCAAATAATTCTGCACAATTTGAAATAAATTTTAGATGAATGAATGTTGGTTGCCAACTTAGAAATAATAGTAATACTATACTGAAGTTCAAGGTTAAATATAAATAGGAATTCCATATGATCAGCTCCCTTCCATTGAGCTACATTGAAGACAAGACTTAATTTTGTATATAAATGTTAAAAAGATATTTGTATTCACTGATTTTGGTTCTGCTGGGAAGATGATTATAAAAACTTGGACATTTTTTTATCTATTTGGGTTTTGACGAGGTTTATTAGCATTATGACATTGATTATTTAAAGCATAACTCTATCTGAAAAAAGAGAGAATTCCAAAGAAAAAGTTTATAATTATCATAAATTTATATTGTGAACGTCACCCCGTGGCTCTGTAGAAAGACCGAACATTTTGTTTTTGAGTTTACATTTTTTAAATCATACCTTCTTAAAATCTTTGATTACTCGGATTCCAGACCGAAACAACGATAGAATTATTCTCTCTAAAACTGCATCCCATTGATATACCAAGCCCTGTATTTATTTTCTCATATGTGCTTACTCCCTTTTCTCATAACCTTTGATTGATTGTTTGTGTATACACATTATCCAAATAGGTAACACATATTCGAATAAGGTAACATCCTACGCATACCTAGAGAATCAATTAGCAGCTACAAATATCTAGATTTATATATTCCCAAATAATTGATTTCATTTTTTATTTATTTTTTTACTCTGTTCTTTTTATACGCCCGTGCGTATTGGCTTATCGGTAGGTACGCCGCTGGATTGTGTACAAATTAAAGCACTTTGAATGAATTTAGCGGTAAATAACAAAAGTAAAAATTATTTTATTGATAATTATCAATAATTGTTTAATACCATTTAGGTATATAAGAGTAACACCCGGTTAGCTGCTGAAATAATGAGCTCACGGGGTAATAGAAATATTTATTAGCACTGATATACGATCCCACTATCTAGGTTTTGGTCCCCAGAATATTAATTTCAAATCTCCTTAGAAGTACAATAATATTATAAAACAATTACAGATTATTTTATTCAAAATATTAGCTTAAAGACTTCACATATATACAAACCAATATTGAGTTAAGTATTTAAAGAACCTTAAAAATGTATATCATATCTAAGAGAAGATTTACGTTGTTCATTCGGAAAAATCAATAATTCTAGTCTATGATTGTTTCAAACATATCAACTTATAAGTCATCGCTGCGTTCTTATGTTTTATTTAATCAAAACTGTAAAATGGATCTTTTTAGGTAGCACACCAGAGTAATTGAAGCCTCATATGCGAATGACCAGGGAGGATTTCTTGGATACATTGACTATTCTGGATTTAAATGACTGGTTGTCTTTGATATGCATTTACAGCAAGAACTTTGTTTCGTGACATCAAACATGATCAATTGCAAATTCGAAAACATGACCAGAAATCACATGCTGTTGATTATAGATGCCAAAGCCGCGATATTTTGTAAACATTGCTTTTAAACAAGTTGTTCGGTAAAAACTAGTCATTTTACAGAAGGTACAAACTTTAAGCATAAGCAAAAAATCAACAAGGTAAGGAACCTGTTTCTTTGTGATATTTTGCATGTATATGGAGTTGCTAAAGCAGATACAGCAGTTTATGTAGTCCGTCTATTTGTAGGTATTTTTTTGCCAGAGGGACGAAATGCGTTGTTTTGGGTCTCGGATCAGAGTAGATGTTGGGCTTCAACGGACTGAATTGCATTTTTTTATATGAGTGACTGTTGCACATGGGAAAATTTCATAATAAACTTGCAATGTTATGACATACATGTATATGTTCTCAACAATACATGTTTTTTTACAGGTTGTGTAGTTTGGGATCATAATTATCAGACATACTGCTTGTACGGCATTGACGGCAGGAACTTGGAATTTACTGTGGAGTGCTACCTTAACACGTTTGACATAACAAAAACTATTTTTGTAGAAATTAATTCGACACTAAAAGTCTACGGTTTTTCAGACCGTTCCATATTTTTCTCAGTGTCATTGTTCTGCTGTGTGAGGATATTTGGACCATAAATAACAAAAGAATACTTTTGTGTATATTATGTATGTAAGAATTTAAATTAATTATATTTTTTCTCTAAACTAGCATATAACTATCAAAATGTGAATTTTTTCTTCTCTTCGTAAACGTTTTAAACATCTAGATATTAATCATTTAGAGTTTCATAGTTGGGAAGATTTTTGGACTTTAAAGCAAACCGGCAAAAATGCTAATGTTTATAATATGTAGGTATGAATTTAATTAAATTATTATAATGTTTTCTGTAAAAATGGCATCAAAATATTAAAATTTTAATACACTCTTTGTAAAAGTTTCAACATTTACATATTAAACATTTAGAGTTTCATAGTTTAAATCGTATTAAGGTAGACCATGAGTAATGGGCACCATAAGGAACTGTTAAATTGACAACATAGGACAGTTATATGTCTTCAAGGTCACCTGTATGCAAACTTTTAATAAAATTTACCGTGTGGTTTACGAGTTATGGATATATTTCTAAACTAAGACTTTGCCATTAGAAGGGCTTATTTTCAGAAATGAAGAAACTCTTAATAATCTTTAATATCATCATTATGAAAAATGTTTTTCTATTGCCCATTGTTAAGAAACAAATAATAACATTCAGGTAACAAATTACACAAGCAAAATGTTTGTTTCTAAACAAAATGTTCTTAATATGTATAAAAATGTTACCCTACCCCACCCCCTTTAAACACTTATTTTACCATTTCCCTATCTTAAATGCCTTATTCAAAATATTCCTAAAATTTACCATAATGAGGGGCTGTTTTCAAAGTTTGCCTAAATTTTCTTAAAGGTATATTGGTTGATAATGCGAAATATTAAATACTTTTACCGTGTAGTTTTTACTTTATTAAACTTTGAACATATCTGGTATCATATTTACTATAAATTTTGGCATTATTTAGCAAATAAATACCTACAATAATTATATAATTTAAATCAAACCCTTTTTTCTTCCTTAAGGGATCAGAGAGATACATAAAAATGTTAAAAAGAAAAAAAAGAAAGGAAAAAAGTTGCCCCTCCTGGGGCTTGAACCCACGCCCCTCAATTTCAGTGTAGTTTGCAAGCGATTCTAGCCTATTTGAATACTCTTCAAAGTGAAGGTAATGCATTACCCATGGTCTACCTTAACCGGTAAAACATGTGTATTATGACTCTTGTCTTGCAATGAACCTGTCAGTGACCTGTTCTCACTTCTTTGTTTCGATTAATTGGAATCATGACATTGCAATTTGTCAACTAAAAATAAAATGCCCACATTGAGAACATTATTTATGTAAAGGTCTAAACAATTTGTAGCTGTTCTTAGGTTTTTACAGAGAAAATGGTTGAAAAGGGAACGTTATTTTGCATAAAGTCACATAAACCAAGGTCAGAAATCCTATACTTACCCTTTTTGTTTTTACATGGTGAATATGTGTTATCAGTTGTTTTCATATTTATTTAATTGCAGGAAGTGCAAACTGCTTCATCCGATATTTTAAGTAAAATAATGCACGGTGGCTACATTGTGACGGGCGCTTCCCTTGTTAATTTTTTGTTCTCATTTTTTATCGTTCAAATAATTTGTAATTTATCACTCAGGCCTATCGGCCTTTGTGAGTCTATTCCTGTACATTTTCACTCAAACCGTACATTATTTTACATCAATGTACTAAAATTGATATCTATTGCTTAAGTAACAAACGCTTTGTGTCAATTCTTCATTTTTCATTGGAACGAAAGTTTCGATATATCAAGAGGAGTCTGTACAATGCTGGTCTTCTTCTTAGTCTTCTTTAATACCTACGAGAACATTTTGCCCTGAACGACAGTCAGTTTCAGTTGTTTGTTGAAAGACACTTACAGTTGCTTCTTCTACATATGTGTGTGTGCTTCGTCAATGACATTTGATACTTCTGGAATATTGCAAACGTGGATTACTGTTTAAAAAAGTCCAGCTATTGTCAATATATTGTGTTTATATGTGCCTTGCCGCATAAGCTATCTCCAGCCATTACATCATATGATTAAGCAATGCATATATTTTTGTGTTTTTTTTTTGTGTTTTTTTTTACATTTCCTTACATAATTAGTCCGACGTGTCCAAGGCAATTACTTATTTAATTTCTCTCATGTTTTCCCTTTATTAAAAGATTGAACATGCTAATGTTTCCAAGCTGACTTGAAAAATAACTTAACTCTTCCCTCTCGAATAACATCACTAAAACAAAGACCTACACAGGGACGTGTTATGGTTCATTTTGAGAAAACAAAGTTATAAAAGTAATATCAAGTACTGAATGTAAGAGAAATTTAAATGAAATATAACGTGAACACAGCAATACACTATTGTATTCAATTATTTCATTTACCATTAAGAAACCAAACCTCTGGGATAAATTACAGTTGTCCGGGGAAGTAATGATAGATATTGCAGGTGCTGCATAATTCCTGTTTACTTCGTAGTCATTCAAATTCATTATAAGGAATGACCCTGAATAAATTTTAATAGTATTGATATTAATTTTGAAGGTGGTAATCATCTTTTTTTTTCAAACGATTTAAATGTAACCATGTTGGTATTTAACTTTTACAGGGCATCAAAATAAAAAAAATGTTATGTTGTTATTTAGTGGATATACAATTTCTCTGTTACTGATGTGTATAAAATATACAATAATTTATGTTAAGGTTAAGTACAAAAGATATTAACATTTTATAAGTAACAAACTAAAAGTATAAATATATTTTACTTTTGAAATGTATTCAAAATGTAATCATCTCTCCGTAATCTCATCTTACAAAAACACCACATTTTATGCGAATCAAATGAAGGTCAGATTATGTTTCGGCTGGATCGGCTCTACCTAAGAAATCATGCAACCTAAGGTTTATAGTACCAATCATAAGAGGCTTAGAACGGGGAACAATAATAAGAATAATTCAAAGAGTTCGATAGAAAGCATTTACACACATATATTGGTCAAAAGTGGTTTACTTATGGACACTTATCTATATTTAATCTAATGCATTAAGTATATTTAACTATTTCAAACATTAAAATAATTCATATGTTAATACTTGGTCGAGAAGCTATTGATGTAGGGTCTTAACTGCTGGCTAATGGATCACAGTCAACGCGTAATTAGATTTACTAAATGCATGCTTTCCTTTCCCTTAATGTAGACATGTGCGCAGTTTTTTATGTTAGACAGTAGAATGAGACTTCAAGAGTTACGTTTTTTATTTCAATATCAGAAAATTTAGATGTATTGGCTTTACTAAAAAAATATACTATAATTCTTCTTAATTCAAAAAAACATCTCGATAATGTAAAAAGAAAATCTATATATTGTTTGATATGGTCTTTGTATCTATGTTTTAGTGTACCAATATGTATAGATGAGACTAGAATAAAGAAATTAACAAACATTTTTACTTGGATAGTTTATATAATATATCTCAAATTTGTTTTAGGTATCAAAACGTATCAAACTCAATATTATTATTATTATTATTATTGATGTTGTTGTTGTTGTTGTTGTTATATTAAATTGAAATCATGTAGCTGGACGCAATTCACAGACATAGCAGTTAAAATTCAAAATGTAATCAATAACATAAAAATACGCGTAACCATTCTGAATTTTTCATTTCACTTCAGCCCATTTACTTTCTGCCAGTACTGGTGTAACTCTCCAGGAACGATGGTTAGGAAACTTCCCGCCTATATGACTGAAATATTGTTGGGAAAAGGCGTAAAATAAAACAAACAAATAAAAACTTTCTGCCAGAAGTTATATTGATACATTGAAATCATATATTATTTGTCATTCTGTGCTACTGTAATCAAGCTAAAAAGGTTTAAATGCGTTATAATCGAGTGTAAAAAATGTTGGAAAAAAAAACTTTTGAATTTTGAATAATCATATTTTGACAATGCATTGCAGTTACATTTATTTGCCAAAAAGCTTTCCTCGCAAACAGTACTGGGTAAGGAAATTAACATGGCAAAAATTCGTTTAGGGTCCAACAATGTATTTATTTTCTCGTCGTCCTTTAAAATCACTAAAATAAGTCTATATTTCAAGGATTTATTACTAATATACAGTATCAATGTTATCATGGATGTATAATTATATACTGCTAAAACGTTATTGAAGGTTGTTAAAAATCCGTATCATCTTACGAATCTTAAAGTTTACTGAAGGTTGTATACAAACCCGTCATACCATTTATTAGGTGTTCTCAATTTTGCAAAAAAAAAATTAAAGCGGAAATAGAAGTTTGCGATTTTAGATGAAATTTTGTATCAAAGTAATTTCTTTATTATGACTTTTGATATCGTGATGATTACTTAAATGTACATCTCATTTAATTCAAACAGTTAAATATAAAAAAAGGTTGAGATACAAGTGGGAAGGGTAGGAGAAAAAGTAAGATCTTATTTATCAGGAAGATAGAGAAGTACAAGTTATTTATGAAATGATTGTGATTTAGAAAATACGTTTAATAAATTGATTATTTTTTCATGTAGTCAAAAATATGAAAAGTAAATGTGGAGCCAGTGACAAATATGCCAGGTATGAAAAAAGAGACTGTAAAAAATATCTGAAAATCGGTAACAATTTTCCTCAGGTAATTATTTGTACTTGCGGTATCTAAACTCATAAGGATATGTATAAGTAAATACTTAAACAACTCCCAATATTTATAGTGTGGCAATATTGACCTGAGACATTTGATTTTGTCGCTTTTAATCGGACCCGGAAATAAATCGTACAGCTTTTACAGTATAGCATGATGTTAAACATAGTTCATATCCCTAAAGTTCATATCACAACACTTGCCTTAATAGCCTCAGTGACAATGATTAAAGACTTTCAGTTTCAATCTGAATATATTATAAGTTCGAAACTAAGAATGATTTAAAGTTATGAGATTTAAAAAAAAACACAGGGAAAAAGTCAAATGATTTTTTCCAAAAATACTGAATATGATTAAAAAAAAATTTGTGAAACTATTAAAAAGATAGTTTATTAAGGATTCAAGTCTGTATCTTCGCGATAACAATTCTATGCTGTTTTCCATCAGGCCAACTGGTCGTAATACTGCAAATGAAAGTATCGAAAACTTTACTATCACTAAAAGTACTTGATAAATCATAATGAATTACGTAAACCAACAAAAATTTCCCGAAGATAAATCAGTGCCAGGTCAGTATTGCCAAACAATACAAAAATTTGTTTGCATGTTTATACCGTATCCGTACCTTGGACACTTTGGTGTCATTATCTGAAGATTAACGGTAAGGGTCGAAAACTTGCGATGTACAGTAAGTGACCTCAAATGCAGTTTGTCAACAGGCGGCATTATTTTATTATTCAATGCTTTTAAATTGGTCAATACACTCTAAGAATTCAAGCCTATGAGAACAATAAAACAAAGGACAATGCTAATTGGACCTAATTGTGTGCAAGACTGTAAACTAATTGAATAAATAACTTAAGATTACCATAAAGTATTTCTTACAATTGTTTTAAAATGAAATGTTTAATATTCCTTACTTTAGATGAATAAGATATTTAAAACTGTCTATGTTGTAATTCTACAGGAAAATAAAAAAAAATATCATGTACCCAAAATAAAAAATGACCCATCCATAGGTCACTTTAAGTAAGCTTACACAGGCCTACTGTTTAAACCTGTATCCTATCAACTTCCTTCAAACTTTATGAGCGGTACAAATAATAGTTTTAAAACAAACAAATGGGTATTACTTTACAAAATTGCTCACATACATCTTTATATTTTTAGTTATGCTCTGATTATTATGTTTTGATATAAATTAGCTAGCTTACACGGTAACGGGCCAAAAGTATTAATAAAGTTTTTGTTATATAAAATATGGTATGATGCACCTATGAATTATGATCTTTTCTTTCTGGACAAGATATTTGTATGCCGGACAATAGGATGTAGAACGAAAAACATCCCGGTGGACAAAAAATAAAGAAAGCTAAATGGAGCTGCAATCATCGGTATAAACTTTATTATCTGTTGATATTTTGTCTTTATTTGTTCTAGTTCTCAGATTATATAGAATATCGTAGGGACATTTCTTTAATTATTGTTAGACATTTCTTTATGTATAATCATTTCATAATTGATTGAAAACCATTGTCATATCTTAATACTATTTTGTAATTTGTGTCAAATTTCAAAAGTATCACAGCAATCATTTATCATTTCAGTAATTTTTAATATATTTTCTTAAAATAAAAGTAAATGGAGTAAAACAAAGTCAATAAGCGACGAAAGTCGCACGAATTTAAAAATATAAATTTGAAGTTCATTAATAGAAAAATATATTTCAATTAACGCTACATCAGAGCTGTGATATAGCAAGAGGATATGAACACTACCTGTTGCATATATTGTTATTGGAACAAGCTTCTCCAATTGCATTGAAGGCCGTTATAAAAAAGAAGAGATGAAATGTGGAAAAATATTGGTATTTTGCTAAATGAGAATAGACATAAAATTAAGACCCATTACAAAACAGAGTATCTTCAATTATTTCAAGAAGATAATGCCACTGATGACATTGATACGTGGGACACTCTTCAATTATGTGCTGTGACATTAGTTTTGTTTAAATCTGATCTAACTGAACCCAGAAGTTAAAGCCATTCAATGTATATATGATCAGAGGCAAGATATTGAACAATACACCGAGTGTGCCTCTTTAACATTCAATAACTACAACGAGAAAAAAACATTTATTGCACGATCAATTACTCAAGTTGATAACGTTCATAGATGACAAAGCTAATCTTGATTTAAAGTATTTTATGTTTTCATTTGAAACAAAAAAAATGAAATTTAACAAAACAGATAGACAAAAATAAAAACAAGGAAAAAATGAACAAAAATCATTTTTAAAAAAGCAATTGATTTTTAATGGTTTGTAAAGAAAAATTTATATCTTGGCGAAAGAAAACCCCCAAAAGCTCCCGGGCAATGGGAAGTTTTTTGTTTTCCCCTTTTTTGAAAAAAAATTGTTTCAATTTTGGTTGGGTTTTCCCTTTTCCAAATCATACTTCATGAAATTTTTTATGCAAATTTTTAAAATTTTTGTACATTTTTTAAAACCCATATAATTGAATTTGATAAACCAGGATCAAACAAAAAATTTGGGGGGGGCATTCATTTTTTTATATTCTAAAATTTTTATTCAAATAAGTTTAAAATGAAAAAAATGCATGGTCAATCAAAAAATTTTACAAATTTACTAATTCTATATGAAAAATATAAACAAAAAAATTTTGAGGGGTTTCCCTCAATTGATTTAAAGAAAAGAGCAGTATAACGCATCGGGGAAAATATTTTTACGAGGGGTGATTTTTTGTTTCTGTTTTTTCCAAAAAATTTGTCATTATTTTTAAATTTCCCCCCAAAGGAATACTGCAATGATTGAAAAAAATTCAACTAATCTATTGTAAAACCAAAATTTAACAAATTAAAAAAAATCCCAATTTCCCTGCCTTTAAAAAATTTTTAAAAATGATTAAAAATTATTTTTTTTTATTCTTTTAAGGATTTTTTCCCGTTATAAACTACAAAAAAGCTGTGTTACATTTTCCCTTTTATGGATCCACAATTTTTTGTTACCCCAACTTTATGTTTTATGAAATTTAAAATTTGTTTTTTCAGCTTTAATCGTCTGCTTGTTCCATTTTGACACATAGTTAACCCTATACAATAACTTCCTAAGAAAACGAATTTTTATTTCTTACTATTCAATAATTGAACCAAAAGACAATTAAGACGCGAAATACTTTCAAGATGCAAACAACTAAAATTTTTGCCTTTCAATAGGTTAACTTCGTGGTGAAAATCGAAAAATAAGAGATTGAATAGAGAAAAACGAATGACTGTCATAATTGTTTTAGAAAATAAACCAAGGGACCCGATTTTATACTATGAAAAAAGTAATATTTCCTATGTAACAGTACAATATTATTATTTACGTAGTTCAGTTGCATTGACTTTATGAATAACTCCCAGTGACTAATGGGTAATTAATATTTCGAAAAAAGTGAGGGGTAATAATAAACAATAACTTGATATAGCTGAATTATAATCTTATCAACAAAATACAATATATTTCAGGCCAAGTGTTCACTGAAGAACTTCAGAACAAATATGTCTACATCAATGATTCGGCTATTTTGACATGTAAACTCAACCTTCCAACAGATGAAAATGTTGAGTGGAGGAAAGATTACAAGCCGGTTGAAATTTCAAACAATCTAATGGTCATGAGCAAGAATGGCAATCATTGGTTAGCGATTTCCCGTGCATCATTGGAAGATACGGGTCAATATTCGTGTGTATGTGGCCATATTTCAACTACAGCTGATCTTACTGTTATAGGTACTCTTTAATCGAATTATATCAACAATGCCTGTGTTCTGTTTCAATGCTTAGAAATAGATAAAGAAATAATTATACCTTACCATGGCATTTACTATTTATAACTTTCAAGTTTTTATACCTAGTAAGCAAAAATTATAATTATAACATTGAGATCTTTGATTAGGCTTTAACTTTAGTTTGATTGGCAATCTAACATTTTTAAATATAATTTGTAACTGAACAGTTAAAATCGGAATAGGAATAATCAAAATAGTAATTGATTAATTGAAATGTATAACATGGGCGAAAATTAGACCTTTCTGTCTTAAACGGACCTCGTAAAACGGACTTCAAAATACGGAATAAACTTGGGATTTTCTCAAAACATATATGATAAAAAATCAATAAAATTGTAATACATCGGTTTTTTACAGTCATGTATATGCTAGTTATTGTATTTCTATCAACCATAAACATATTTAGATGGAGACAATATAACCATAATTTATATAAAGACCAATAAATAAAAACAAACAAACGAACATTCATTTTCATACTCTATTGTAGTGATATTTTTTCAACCAATGACCAAGAAGCGATGTTTTCAAGATAAACTTGTATGTGTTGGTACATGGTGTTGAAACATGTCATCATATGTGTAATATGAATTAACGCTTCAGTGGGCATCGCACGAAATCTCGAGTGTAAGAATAAAAAAAATGAATTATACACAGGTAGCCATCTGCATTCCAATAACTTATGTGTTGATAGTGTGGAAGTGACAGTATCAGAATATAATTGTTCTTGTGGCTTATCCATGTGTCGTAATATTTCGTGTGATGTTCCATCTATTGCACCAACTGCGGGACAGTTTCTCCCAGCCGACCCGTTTACTAAACCATTGATCTATGGTTGGCCAAGTGATGTTATTCTCAAATGTTATATAGAATGCACGTATAAATGTGCGAATTTCAACTTGTACATACGCGATGCACACATCGAATAAGGTAGCAAGTGTTACAATTAAGGGTTGGGTAACAACGTATCCATATCAGAAACAATAGAATTATATTTACTGGAGACAGTTTGTGGCGGCTGTAATTTTTAAGTGTATGATATGTAACAAATATATTAATAGGTCTGATGCTTTACAAGTTAGATTATAGAAATTGTACATAAAAATGTATAATTCTAACGCTTCGTGCAATTTCACACTGAAGTGTTACTACATTTTATACATACTTTAGTAACATATATTTATACCAATATTCATACGACGATGATGTTTCGGAGGAGGGGGTGGGTTGGTAATAGAGTTCCGCAGCCCGCAGATAGTCTACGTCAGAAAGAATTACAGGTTGATAACAATAACGATGAAAGAAAAAGCAGTTTAAGACCAAATTAAGCACCCAGTGCCGGCTGTTTCTAAAGTTGCAGCAGGTCAACGTAATCGATCGGCTTATCGCGGGAGTAATAGGCGCTCCCTTGTTAATCAAATATGAAAAAATCAGACTCTCTACAGGACCTCCCCCACCCCCTACAAAAAATATCCAAAACTACACTGTGAACTTTGCGTCAGCAGTCACAGCAGTAATGACTTTAGCCTTGCTTTCAAACACTCAAAACTTGATGGCATGATGGTCTTTGGTTGAATTAGCACTAAGTAGCTTGCTTGTATTGTTGCTGTTGTTTTTATTTTATCTTTATATTAATTATGGTTATATTGTCTCCATGTTAAATTGGTTGATATGTTGAAATCGTTCCATCACAGTTTTAGCGTACTGCTCATTTTAATTTATTTCCAGGCATTTATGTTTTGAGAAAACCCAAAATTATTCCGTATTAAGGAGTACGTTTACGACGCACGTTTAAGATAGAAATGTCTATTAGTAACAGTTTATTCCATAACGAAATAATAATGGTACTTTGATTACAAGGACTTGGAAGCGTAAATATTTGTACCTTCGTGAAAAACAACCTGCTAGGAAAACTTTGTGGTGACAACATTTATTTTTGGTTTCTTTGAGTACATCATTGCGAACAAAAACGTTTGCATCATACAATACATCATATTAATGTATGCTTTGTTTTCAATACAACTGTGTGTGTATTTTTTATAAATTGCAATATATGATTCAATGTCGAATGATCGTAGCAATTACAAATAAAGTGTGATTCGTTCAATTATCATTATCTAATTCATTTGACAGATGAAGCATTAAGGGTGGTCGTTGATTTGCCTGCCAAAATTAGGGTTACCGAGAATGGAAACATTGAAATAGAGTGTCAGGTGAACCTACTTACGAGTAAACCTGTTTGGCGATACAAAGGGGAAATTCTACAATCATCTGGTAGAAAGATAATACGAGCAAATGGTACTACCCACAAATTGATGATCATGAATGTAACCCTACACGACGAGGGTGAATATACAGTTGACTTTGGGAATGTCTCATCTAAAACAACAGTTCAAATACAAGGTCAACATATATGAATGCTATCTTCGTTTTATTTTACACTATTTATATATCTATCAGGTCCTTTACATAAAAGTCGTTAATTTTATTTAAATGGTTCGGGTCAAAGCTGGTAAATCTAAGAAGCAAACAATGCATTTAATTTCATACTGATTTACCAGATACCAGAAAATCATTCGAGCAATTTTATTCAAATTAATTTCAGTGGAAACAGACCTTATCCACAGAAAACAGATAACACAAGAATTGTTCAGAAATTGGATGAGAGGAGCTCTAGCGTTAAAATATCTAAAAATAGGTTTAGAGGGTTTTTCCGACAAGGCTGTTCACAAACAACATAATGATCTAATGAAAAAACTTGGAAACTATTGCAACACTTGTACAGATGAAAGTCTTCTCCCACATAAACAAGATCAATGCCCACGACAAAGAAAACATCAATGTTTATGTACTAAAGATCAGAAACAGAAGTCAAGACACATGTGTCCAAACGGGGGATTTTGTGGCAACGTTTATAATCAAATAGTTTATAAACATCGCTTTCAAGATCCATTATTCACAAATACAGATATCCAAAAATGGAGCAGTGATGCGTGGAGTGTTGCTACATGCTTTGTTAATACTACTGGCTACAAATGCAAGCAATCAGCTAAAGAGGTCGACTGCTCCGGTTTACTTAGTATGTGTATAAACAACATTGATATAGAAATAATGCTTGGAGGAGTTACCATCGATGGGAAAATAGATGCGTTTGCAAAGGTACACATCTTCACCACAGTCATCACTTATTGTTGTATGTAATTTCAATTGCACATTGTATATACATGTTTATATTTAGCCTTTATTTTGCAAGTCTAGAACAGTCTTTTCAAATTAGATTTAAAATAGATTAATTTATAAGTGAAGTATTTTAGCAACAAAAAAAAAATGAGACTTTAGATACTGAAGTGTTTCTTTTGCAGGCAAGGGAAGCAAGGAATGATATTCTTCACAGTCCAAACAATGAACTTTCTGAAAATCAACTAAACACGTTTACCACAATGTTCAAAGAAGTACTAGAAATCAAGGACAAACATGGTAATACACCTCTGAAAGGGGAGCCAGGCGTAGAAGAAGCATTACGTTTACTAGATATGGTAATACTTCTATTGGAATTATATAGTATAACGTTTAAGAAAGTACTAGAAATCAAAAACAGAAATGGCAATACATCCATGAAGGAGAAACCCGGTGTTGCACACGCATTACATTCACTAGATATGGTAATTAACCTATAAGAGTAATGCAGTAATTATAAAGACAAGATTAGCCGATTTGGGATACATTTTATTGTTTCTTTATTAGACTTCGTGTGGATGAAATCGTATTTCTCTCTAAATTAAGAATATATTGATCAAATTTGTAATATTTGTTGCACATTATACTTTAGCAACTTCTTAATGTTTACTACTTGTTATTTTGTAACAGATGTATGATATAAATAAAATAGTACGTTCAGGTCCTTTTCCATAAGTGTTAAAACATTTTATTGCGTATGTTAGTAAGTACATTATTGTCTAAAGTAGTAAATACATTATTGACTATAATAGTAAGCACATTATTGTCTAAAGTAGTAAATACATTATTGACTATAATATTAAGTACATTATTGACTATAATAGTAAGTACATTATAGACTATAATAGTAAGTACAATCTTTTTATTTATTCTAATGATTCACTCTGTATCCTCTTGCAAACGTAAGCCCGTTACTTTTTGGCTTTTCACACATATACACAGACAATTATTTGATTATTAACATGATTGCAACAATACAGGATGGAAAAATAATCAACAAAGCTTATTACAAGTTAACAATTCGGCAGTATGTTGTAAAAAGATTATACCTGATAAATCTTAAGTTCATTTAGACCTTCCCATGTATTACTTCTTTGCTTTCAAGGGCCCGATATGCATTCTGTCATTTTTGTTATGACATCATTCTCCAAATGAGTTTACGGACCGGAGTCCTATCATAAATTCTTACAGGTGCAACAAAATCAGATTGAGATTAACCTTGAACATGAGATGAGAGAGCTGAGAGAGCATGGGATGTCTAGATTAGAAGAGAAATACGAAACAGCACAAAAACAGGCAAGTGTTATAGCTAATGCATTTGAGTATTGTTAGAACATGCTTTTACGACCGATAAAGTAAGGCAATATTGTTTTTCAAGTCTCATACAATGGATAATAAGTTCAAAAGGTCTTTTAAAAATAATGCGATTCTTAAGATGTTAGTCTTAGTATTGTAAACGAATCATTACTGAGAAAGAGATGTTAACACTTGTCTTTCTGTTAGCCATCATGCACGCTTGATTATATAGCCTCGTTTAGATTTCTTAAACTTAAAGAATACACTGAGGCGAACAATACATTCGTGAGTAATTGTAAAGAATATAATTAAAATGAAGTTTCTTCTTCGTCATGTTTATGCACGATAAGCATATAATGTTATACTTTAAACTTTTTTTTCAGCATGAACTGAAACTTCAACTAATTAAGCAACAGATAAAAGGTTTGTCCTTGCATTTTAATTTAAACAAGTAAAAGCTTATCCTATACGAAAATTCTACTAGGTCGTTATTGATATGAATTTAAAACTAAGATTTATCGTGATACATGTAACAGTGTAGTTAAAAATCCTGTATCCGTTTGAAAAGAATAATATGTATTCTTTTAAATTGCAAAAATTCATGAATTGTTTTCTTTTAAAGATGGAACGGTTGTATTTGACAAAACAGGAATATCATACGTAACTGACATACGGGTTTTAACATATGTTATACTAATATACTCGTACAAAATGTATACATAGCAACAAAGAGAAGAATAATTTAAAAAATAAATTGCAGCTACAAAGAGAATAAGGTTTTGAAATATAAATGATGGTTTAATAGACATATTTTAGAACACAGGTGTTTGAGGATTTAACACAGTTTATATAAATGGGGTCATGCAAGAGTTATTTCCTTAAGAAAAAGTATTGCTTGTAAAAGAATAATCAATAAATATTTATAGTCATTATATTTATAATAAAAAAATATTCAAGAGTATGCAGACTTATACTTTTTAAGTAAGCTGATAACTATGAACGAAATCAGTGTTGTTGTTTTTGTTGTTTTAAAGTTACAAACACACAGGTGTTGATCTGTCGAAAATATCTTGCAAAATATTTGGTCTAAATGTGTATTTTTCTCATTCAATTACTGTAACAAGTCGAATTACTTAAAATGAGGACACGCATAAACTATGTTTAGTATTATTGCATATCATTTGTATTTCCATAAATTTCTGTCATTGCTCGAGTTGTGTTTTTATTTTCAGATAAAGAAAATGAGCTTCGGCTTATGCTAAATCTTAGACCCGTTGAAAAACAAAAGAGTCATAAAGGTACCTAATGCAAAAAAAATACTTAAACACTTTTGAATTCAGAACTATTATCAATAAAAATTTGTTAACATTGAAAAAATACAAAAAGGAACTGATTAAAACCACTATTGTTTTTTTATACATTTACTTTTGACGACTAAAATTAGAATGTAACTAAAGTGAGTTGAACCAGCTATATTTGAAATAAATATATGAATAATTCATATTCAAATTGCCACTTCTCTAACTTTCCTTGTTATTCTTGCATAAAAACTACGCACGTAGGTGTATATAAACGAAGACGGAAACATGCTTTTACAGATATAATTACGCAAGCATGCACTTTGTTTTTAATATGCATGACTCAGGGCGCCATGTGTAACGGATATAAACGGGAAAGCATGTGTTACATTTATATGGAAAAAAAATAACGAAACGTAAATGTAACTTGTTTGAGAATGCTTATACACATGCAATTTGCGTATGCATTAACATCTGTATATTTTGATGCACGTTAGACCGTGCATTAATTCACTAATATGTTTTTTTTCCAGAGCACTTCTTGCTTGATCTACAGTTAAAAGTTATTGCTAAAAATGGTGAAAAAAGTGTTGAAGGAAATCAACGAGTTTATGAAGTAATTAGACACTATATTAAAGATAAAGATGATATGACGGGTTTGCGTTTTGATGAAAGATCAACTGATACACCAGTCTATAACTTCGTAGTTTTCATCAATGCCATAGAGAAATGCTGTATCGATGATATTTCTCCCACTGATCAATCGTCAACAGACATACAAATCAAGTGCTCTAGTTTGAAGGCCATGGCATATTTTCTTAAGTCTATCAACTGTTACCAATTTCATCAGATACTGGTTGATCTTAGACAATGGCTACATGTACGATATGATATTGAATCGCATGACATAATAGCTAACTGCTCATCAAATGGCATAGAGGAAGCAAAACAGCTCCTGCGTAAGTTAAACAATTCTTAAGTGTAAAAATGGTTTCTACTTTAGTCAGAGCATTTACAATTTTTGGCTGTACAATTTAAATACTTTTCTTTTGGTCATTATCGTTTAGATGTCTAATGATTAATTAATAAAAGAACTTTTTACGTTGATATTTTATATTTGATTCTATAAACTCAAAGACATGTCCAAAATAGTGAAAGCGTCGAATTTTTATCTTCAGACTTAACTGACGTAACCAGGAATATGATTTGTGCCAATCATCAAAATACACAATGTACTCTGTATTGTCCTGACCATGACACTGTCTTCTGTACAGCATGCAAGGAATCAAAACATGGGTAATTATACATTTCTTAATCAGTTGTTTATAGTGGTAAATATGGAACAGAACACACTAATCAAACGAATTTAAAAGAGTGCGACAATGACAAATAATCAATCAGAAACATTTAAATATTATTTCACAAAAGTAACTTGTAAACAAACTAGTAAAACAAGTTTGTCACAAATAAAAATAGCTTTTGGTTATAGTAACAGCTGCCAATAAGTATGAGTGTAGCTCTGATTGATGAGGAATATCTAATTATCCGGTAAAACTTGATTGATGACAAAATGGCGGACAGCAACCAAGTAAAAAATATCCACGTTTAAATTTCGACGCTTATCTTGGTTGTCGCCATTTCTAAGAAACAAACAGATATCAATATAAACAAATATATCTGTCATTCAGTTTTACAAGCTGGCAAATGATAGCAATGAAGTTTACAGACCTTTTAAACATATGCTTACATATTAATACGAAACTTACAGAGTGATATGTACAAACAGTTTGTTCGTACATTCGTTTATAATAGCTCCTGGTTCTTTTCTCCACGCCGGTTTTTTTCTTTTTGGCAAATTCAACCCATATCTCTGCGTGCTTTAAAAATGAATCGATACCAGAAATTAATCCGAATTAAGGGTGGAACTAGCTTTTCCCCCAAAAAAACCTACATACAATTATAATGATATAATGTAAACGTACAGTCCGTGTTTGTACTTGCATATATAAATATATATAATAATTTATAACATGATATATAAATCGAGAGAATATGTATGCATAAACCAGGAAATATAAGTAAGAGCGCAAGCTTTTTTCGTACATACTTTTATATTTACGTGAAATAGAATTGCAATAACCGTTTTCTTTCTATCAAACTTGGGTATATGTACTGTTAATGTTTGTTTATCTCGAGTACATGTTTTTAAATGTACTTTCAAGAATTCTTTACTCTCTAAATGTTTATGGAACAGATTACACATATTCTTTCCATTAATGACGGAAACATTATAATTATGAATCGATTTACGCTCGATCTAGCGGACTAATACTTACATAGAAATCGATGCCAATCAAGCGGGAGAAATCATTGTAAACGGGAACAATGAGCCACCTATTATAATAATTAGATATAAATTACTTAATCGGGAAACAACAAGTACGTAAGTAAGTATAAGTTAGTATTAAGTAAGTAAGTAAGTAAGTAAGTAAGTAAGTAAGTAAGTAAGTGAGTAAGTAAGTAAGTAAATATAAGAATTAGTGTGTAAGTAAGTAAGTAGGTAGGTAGGTAGGTAGGTAGGTAGGTAGGTAGGTAGGTAAGAAAGTAAGTAAGTAAGAATCGCCTTTATTTAACGAGGCTTACACATTCGGTTTCCCGATATTCAAAGCGTGACACAGCTAAAATACACAATTACAATGTATAATCATTATACAGATACACAACATATACACAACATATATACAAAACGTCATACTGAAATATGAGCCGTGTTATTAAATATCTATAATTAAAGTCATACTATTTAAACGAGTGTAAAAGACAATAGAAGTTTTTGCTAAATGCTAGATGATTGTGTGGCTAGTGTTTGTCGAAACCACTATATTTTTGTATTTATTATCATAATGAACATTTTGTCAAAAATATAATTGTTTTTTCTATTTATAAAGCGCATGTCTTGGAATAAAACAAGTGACATCTGAAAGGTCTTGCATTGACATCAAAAGTCTAAAAGGAACTTATAACGTTAGGATAATAGATAATACTTCGATTAAAAGAGACAACAATGATAAACATGTGTGTTTTATCACTACTATGTGTATGCTTCCTAATAATGGAGCTCTCTTTGTTGATTTCAAGAATAAAAGACTGAAGAAATTGGATAGTTCGTACAAGGTAATTAGTCATTGTGATGTACCTGAAGATCCTTTTTCTGTATGTTATATAGGCAACAATACAGCTGTTGCTAGTTTAAGAGGCAATTCCATGCAGTACGTTAATATGTCAGTTGATATAAACCTCACAAAATTAATGAAGCTAGATCATGAATGTTTCGAACTAGCTTGTCACGGTGACACACTCTATGTTAGCAGTTGCGACGCAATTTACAAATATGACAAAAACTGTACACAAAAGCAAGTTATCTATTATTTTTGTGAAACTCGGACCAAGTTTAACATAAATCCTATTGCTATAAGTGACAATGGTGAGCGAATCTACTTCAGTACAAATAGAGGGCTAACGGCAATAGATGCCAAGGGAAATCATATCAGTTCACAATTTGATGATTGTAACATACGTGATATATGTATTGCTGGTGAAGGTATTGTTCTTGTATTAGATGAAACAAACAACCTTCATCAGCTGGATTTTAATGGAGAAAAGAATCGGACTGTACATAACATGCTATTAAATATTTTAGTTGTGCATTCTATGTGTTTCGACAGAGAAAGATGTAGACTTATTGTTGGCGGAGTTGAAGACAAGATACATGTTTACAAATGCGAATTTTTACCAAGTTAGTTAACAAAATTGTTTTGGTAAACCAAGAACAAAATGAAAAATGCATGGCTCATCTACTTTTGTTTATTTAAATTTATAAGTGTGTATGTTTGCTTATTTCTTCGTCGAGTCATTGCTTAATATTATGACGTCGCGCTTATTTATCTTGAATGTTTTTGTAATTACATTTATATATTACATAAATTTTTCGTAATAAAGGTTTAATAGTTACACGTTTGAAACTTTCTTTTAAATCCAAATCGAGACTATTTAACAACATGAACAACAAGTCAATCTTGTTTAAAAGACTTACGAATGAACTGATGATTGATTTATCCAACATATAGCCATTGTAACTAACATTCCGACAAATTGCTAATTGAGCGTTTACATTTTGTCATATCTTAGAAACAGTTTTAAGGAAAAAAATGAATAATTGATCATTTATTGCTCATAAGAAAAACAAAACTTTATTACAATTTATCAACGGAAAACTATACAACAGAAACATTCATCGTTAAAGACTGCATGATTAAACAAAGTCTTATTTGACTATTTCAATACTTCTCAGTGGGTAAAGGATGAACCGATTCTGTCTGCAATTTTTATGTAATGTTGATTAAATGCTTTCCTGAAAAGTGAAGAAATTATATGTTGATTTGAAATTAAATAAAATTCCTAGTATTAAATCTGAAATATTTATATTCGCTTTACTTGACAATGTGCAATCAGAAACAAAAATTATGATTCAAATTATTATTTTGAAACCTACATATGACTGTTCTAAAAAAGAATCTAATGTATAATGTTCTTTTAAATACTGATTTATTTCACCGTAAATCAAGGAAATTTTAATGTAATACGATTATTTTCTTGCTCATGCTATTGTCTATCTAAAGATTTTAATAAAATTTTGAAGTCTTTTAGAACATGCATTGTGCTAGTTCATAGCACTGTTCAACATTGTACATAACCATGAATTGATTGATTGTCAATGGTTACTTTTTGTGTTTATGAGAATGCATATGTAACACATACAATACTATACATGTATCGGAATTATCATTTTATTCTTTTAAAGATGTTAAAGATTTACCATTATCAACTATGAATCGGGTATCAGCTCACATTAGGTTTTTGTAAAGCCCTAAAACGGGTGCGATGCGATGGTAGGCGTAAGGTTTACCCTCAATTTTAGCTCGTCTTTCAATGAAAAGGGTTGGTTAGTATAGTGATCAATCTTAAAGTAGTAACCAACAAAACAGAATAGCAACTTCTAAATAACCTTTAGTTTTGAATTTAAAAATACCGATTTGCCATTGCCAAGTATGGTCCGGCGATTCGATGTTTGCTCTTATTTACATAGAGTTATCGTATAGAGCACGGTATTGGGTCGATGCACAGGTAAGAGTTAAGCTCAAAATAACGAAAAATCTTAAATTGACAACGAACAAAACAGAACAAATACTTAACTGCAGTGTAGCCTGCTACTACTAGTATTACTAGTATTACCCTTAATTTTCTCATATTTTGCCACAATTGGAACAGTCCCGCCACTTCGCTTGTAACAATTTCATTTTCAATCATTTACTTATCAATGATGTTTCAGGTCATTGGTTCATCCACTATGAGTGACCCTTCTCAAAATATGCTAATAAAACATTGGAGACAGTTATACATGACTAAAACCATAGTTTAGATAACCCAGGAAACAAAGGCATTTTTGTTATTTACAGTCATCACTTTCGGAGACTCTTTTCTGTAGGGAAAATGCCAATAATTTGGCATGCGCTTATTGAAAGGTCCAGAATAAGAATAAGAAGTTGCATTATAGAAAGAATCGGCGCCGTTACATATTCCAATATAACGAATGATTTCAGATGACATTATCTGAGGCCGATGCTTTGATAAACATACACATTGTTAATAAATGTTCATTTTAAACGAACCAGGGCGTAATATGGCGCTGAGCAGGATAGGTCCCTTCTTTCCTTTAACTTTTGTGTTTTTGTTGTTTTGTAACTTAACAAAAAGGCATGTTTTGTAAAACAGAATGTGAAAATTTGGGACCACAATCTAGCTTTGATATTAAGCATTTAGATATCTAAATACTGATGTAATGGATTTAAAACATTTCGGAATACAAGTGGATTTCAATATGTAGGGCCTAGGGCTTGACTATGCTTAATTGGTTTGACTTTGTATCGATATTAAATTCTACTTAATTCATAATCTGAGATAGTTACGTGTAATACTATTGATTCAATCAAGTTATCTGTATCATTCGGCCGGAAAAACCAATTAAATAGTTTACTCTTTATCTTAAATTATTTAGACATATCTATATGTTAACTACGGTGATAAACGGATATTCGACAGACGGTGGAAACTTGTCCATGGTAGGATATAATGATAGAACACTTTTTTGGTGGAAGGATCATTCTCTCCGGTTTGCTTCATTCTGAACCTTTTGGCATATTTTATCATAATATTATGTGGCCAGTCTTGGGGCAAACATAAAATGAAATATATATATTTAAATTCATATCGCTATTTCTTTTTCACTAGCCTTTGGCAAAATTTGGCCGAACCTTAAATAACTCATGAAAGCTAATTTGTTATTCTTTCTTTTGTATTAAAATAATATACAATTCAATCGCTAAAAAATTAAATATCCAAAAACAGATTTATATTGGGCCCATTGACTGACTCAATATCCATAATTTATTTAAACACCTATTTAAGAAGTTGTACCGTACTTTTGGGATAAAAATGTCGAAGGTAGCATTTTTTTCTAATAAAATTTTGCTTTAATTAATGATAACCAGACCCTCCTCCTACTTCAAATTGCTGTATATTTAAGGTTTATCTAATTTTCAGGCAAGTAAAACATTTAAATGGACATTGTGCTTATAATCGTTTGAATAGGTGACAACTTTCGCTAAGAAAGCAAACCAAAACTGAAGGCACTGAGAACATCAGCATTCCGTAAAAAGCGTGACGTTGATATGATATGTAGTGAGGTTCAATTTCATTAACGTCGCTCAAAATTTGTATTGTAACTTTATCTGTTTTGAGGCATTCAAATTTAATTCTTATTAAATTTTTTTCCTAGATACATAATTTTTTTGTTACACTTATTCTATCAAATATACATCATTTTGCGGATGTCGAGGCATACACGAAACATATAATCAAATTTGTATCAATATTTTTTAATCAACAGCTATTGACAAAGTTCCGCCACGGTAAAAAATATTTGAAGATTAGGTATTGCAACAGAATGGGTAGTACACTGCGACACGTTTTAGCGCATATTTGTTGAAAATTTGCGTTCAGTTTATCAGTCCTTTATTTATCTGGAGTAAAAGAGAATTTCCTTTTCCTAGGCAAACTAATGCTTGAGATGTTACTTATATTTGTATTTCATAGCCTGATGTAAAAATACATTTTTTTATATACTACAACGGATAAATTATAATTCATGACACCCGGTTGGAAAGAAAAAAGTCATGATACCAGATGAATATTAATTTAATCTGCATTCTATAAAATGGGTTTTTAAAATATAACTGAGAATATAATTTTACAAGGTATTTACTAATAAGGTAAATCATTATGAAATAATACGCAAGGCACTTTGACCCCTTGACTTTTCGACCCCTTATGGTATCAAGATGAGTTCTAGACCCCTTAACTCATAGACCCTTTTTTACATAACTTTACGATCCCTAGTGAGCAAGACATTTCGAACCATACATGTATATCAACTTTTGTACGTAAGAAGGCCAGTAAGATACTTTGAGAAATGAGTTAAAGCGGATTGCAAATATTTATAATATTTTCTTTACAAGATCCGACAAAATATTGAAAAAGGTATAATAAGTTAACATTGCTTTTTTAATCATTTAATGTTTTGTTATGCAACAGTTATAATATATTTGCGATGATTAAATATTTGAACATTTCTACTTAATTGATGTTATATATTGAATTGACTAGTATGTAGTTCTAAATTGCGATTATTTCATTGTTATGGAATGTTCATTTTGAAACAGGCACATAAATAGCAATCGATCAATGACTAATCGGTTGTAATTTAAAAATAAAAACAAAATTCATGTTTTTGACTTAACGTATTTCGAAAATTATATTTAACAATGTAAATGATATGTAGAATTATAGTTATTCAATAATAATATACATAAAGTAAAAATGATATAGTTTTGTCTATCATTATATGATAATTTTCAATATAAGACGTAAAGGTTAATTCAAAAAATGGTTTATATTTAACATTTACACTTCGCATTTCATTTACGATTCTTTCTCTCCTTTAATTCTATCCATATTACAACAAAACTAAATCAATTGTTAGAAGATAAAAGTAATTATTGTCATCTAGGGTGAAAAGTGAAATTCTGAAAAGTGTCGGTAGTAGGTATGTTCTCCTGCTTTGTATATGACTGCCCAACAGCGCCTCCCCATGCTGTTCGTCAGCCGTTTAATGACTTGGAGTTGAATTTTAAATCATTCCTCATGACATGTTACGATCTTTCCAGATACCTCAGATTGTTGAAATCATTATGTTGACGTACCTTGTAGCCAAGATGGTCCCAGAGGTGCTCTATTGGAGATAAGTCCGGGGATCTTTGCCAGCCAGTCGAACACCCGGTCTTTATTCTACCTCAGGAAGTCCCATGTAACCTGAGCAGTGTATGGCATGACGTTATTATGCTGCAGGACGTTGATGTGAGTGGCAAAAACCACTAGCACAATGAACACCACCCTTGCCTATTGCTGTTTTGTCCAAGCAATGTATGTCGGCTCAGTTCAAACACGCACGGTGATGACGTTGCGTAAACGGCACCCAAACCAACCGACGTATGGGCCGTAATATTTCATCTATGAGACGGCTACTAACGGTGCCGAACGAAACTCCTGTTGAAGTATGTAAGCGGCTTAACAGTTCAGTGCTCGTCAAAAAACTATAGCGTCGCGAAGACGTCACCAGGTACCTGTATTAACGTTGCGTTGTTTTCTTTGGTATTCCAGAACGCGGTTCTTTAACACTGTGTTTTGTCTGTACTTGGACTGGAGACGTAAATTTTCCACTCATGCACTTGAAAATGGTGTGTGACATGGTTAATGGTTGAGTCATCGTTGAGCATATCGATGGCTATAAGCCTATTGTTCAACGTCATGCCAGGGCGACATCCGAAAACAACGTTTTTAAACGTTTTTTTCTTAAAGAATTCAGATTTGTATACGACTGATCGTGAAGCAAAGGTAGAGTTAAACGTAATGACACTAGACTCTGCAATCATGTGGTGCACGTGCGTTTTGACGTCTGCATGGGAAAAATTTAAGTAAATGTTTTGTTACTGAGAATTCTGCTTTTCGCTGTAAAGTAGCAACTTATACTTGCATTTTTAACCATGCCGAGCGTCTTAGCTACTCACTATTTTGTGATTTTATTATGCACTCTTAAAATTGATCCGCTTCCCATTATCCATGGTCTACTTTAAGTTGTGCAAAACGTTTTAATTACGATAAACAAAAAGCACTGATACTCAAGGCCATGTTCTTCAAACAAACATATCATTATATATTTCTAATAACTGATTCGTTTCCTTTCCAAGTGACGTTTCAAATTTGACATGTGCTATCTGTTATTTTACATATTTAATTTAATAAATTGAAAGCTATTGAAAAATTAGTTTCAGTGAATAAAATACTTATTTGAAAATCTTGTAAACATTTTCAATTTCTTATTTCTTTTGTTATGTGTATATTATTTCCTCTCTATCCCAGAAAAATCAGTGAGAGCTTTATAACTAACTTTAAATGTGTAGCACTATACAGAGTGAGCTTATACACATAGCTTCAATTACTCACGCCTACTGATATGCTTTGATGAAATTGAAACATTTAAGTACTTATTAATAAAATACTTCTATGCTGTCATGTTCCGAGTTAAGTTTTATTCAGTTACAATACTATTCATATTCACAGAGATTTAAATTATTTCAAGCAAGTCATTGTAACTTAATATTTTATTTCATAGTTCGTTTTCATTACAAATATTCAACTTCTACGATATATGGTCAAAACTGGTTCTCAAAAGTTTCAATTCCAAGTTGGTTTTCCAAAATTTCAAATACTTGTAACCCAAACACTTCATTTTTTGTCAAAATGCAGCACAGATTCTTTCATTGTGTTTTGTTTTTGCAGATGTCAAACACAAGGGAAACAAAGTATGTTTCGAAGTAAAGAATGCGATCATACGTTTAGTTTCTAAAACAGGTTTTCAAACCATTGGAATATTTTCTTTATACAATATCGTTATACTACAAGATATAGAACTAGACAGGTAATTTGTGGCGAAGTGTCCTTCTGAAAAAAAGATCCAGGAGTCCGTAACTGGTTTTAATTGATATAGTTCTCTAATTGTAAGACTTGTCACATTGCCAAATGGCCGGGAACAACCTATTATTTTCTGAATACGTAAGTAAAGTAGAGGCTTAAATAAATCTGGATTGTCATTTGTGATTCAGATACTTCAATAAACCATGAGATATGTATCTAGTAACAGCTGACTTCCAACACCTGTCCAACCCGACAAGAAGGTATAAAATGTTAAGGAATGCTTCTTTACTTTTTCAAGAATATAGAAGATAGCATTCGTTCGTGATTCAAGCAAGTATTCTACATTAAAACTTTATTTTAGTAAAGAACTTCAGTAACCTGTGAGATCTTTGTTGAATTCCAATGCAGTATGCATATAGAGCAATAATCGTTTCCGTGCTATTTATCAACAACTGCCGTCTGTATTTCAAGAAATATATTCTATTCATTTGCAACTTCTAGATTGATTTCAACAAGACTTTAAGAAAACCATCAAATTATGAAAAAGAAACCGGATAGAAACTCCCAGTGGGACAGATCATGTGTATTGAGAAGCGCGGCATAAGTAGTTGTTTATATATTTCTAAAAAATGCATGTAAATATAACAAATATGTTACTGAAAGAAACTTGTAAATTGCTTGCATCAAAAATGTCACTTTAAATATCAAACATCGTAAAAGTTAATTTAAAAAAGACACAGTATTACGAAAAACTTGTACGTGCAGTTGTTTCTCATTTCTAGTTTTTTAATATCTGTTTTCCAAATTAGATTTCCAAATTCTAACATGGACTAATGTTTCAGGTTTATCTCCAAAATGTTCTATATTCATTTTTGTTGTCAAAATTTATTTTTAGTTTAATAATATACAAGTTTATTATATTTAATTTCTTGTTAAATCGTTTCAATATATTCTTTTATTTCGGATTTATGAGAAAATTTAAACCATCCACACAGTTTTTGTTGATGGTAGTTATAATAAATATACTATAAGCGATAAGTGTATACACACTGTTTAGGCGGATAACTCTTTTAGCCATATTGCATAAAATTTGTTACAAATTACTACTTTGACCTATTTTGTTCTCCCTTCAAACGTAAATACGGCAATTTTGATTAAATACTTAATAATATTTTGGTATTACTTAAAAATATAATAGTATTCTCATGCTTGGTTATTTCAGAAATTCTTTTAATTGAAATCTTGGAATTCTGACTAAATATGTCCAATCTGAATACTATAATGAATGCACAATTTTTGGTTTAGGAAATTGCATTCTCTAGTGCTGGTTTAAATAACTTGATCTTTCTTAAAACACTTGTCAGTTTCTCTTGATGACACTATGTGCTTACACTGTGTTTACCTAAAATCTGAAGAGAATCTTCCCTGTGTGTACTTAAAAGATGTCTATTCTACATTTGAAAGAAAATTATTACATTTCGCGTCAGTATTTCTAAATATCAAATTTGAACATACATAATATATTGTTAAGTTTTCGATTTAAATTGTGTTATCTCTATAACGTTTCAATATTTCAATAACTATTTCGTTTTATTGATAACTCGACGTATATTTAGAAAAACAGATATCTCTCATTGTTTTTTTTTTTTTTTGTTTTTTTTTCGTTTTATAACATTTGATAAAGATAGTAAAACCTTGCAAAAACTCAGGATAAATGAAATTGTGTACAAAGAACAACTATCTTTTGTATCAATTCGTGAGGGTTTTTCTCTGAGCTTTAATTAAATGATTGTTTTTAATAAGGACATCTTTCAGTTTAAAAAAGATAAATTTCAATATGAAATTGAGCATTTTGGAAAGCATATGTTAGGATAATTGAAATAAATCATTACATTACCAATGTTAAGTTGAAATGCCATATGATCAACCTCGAACAATGCTAGATTACAACTAATATGATTTTAGATCAAAATAACATGATACATATAACCGTAATGAGGTCACGTTTTAAAAAGAGAAAAATGATATTCTATTTTAAAGTCAAATGTTTTATAAGCCTGAATGATGTAAAAGTTAAAATTTTGAACTTATCAATGCATACTTTTTGTTTGATAGAAATGAGTAAATTTTCTACCGTCAAGTTATCAAGCATGTAAAAATTTAAACCTCATACTGCGCTACCTTTGAATGAATATGGATCGCTCTGTTAGTTTTCTGATAAGAGCAAAACAGTTGTATCAGAAATATCTCGATGTGCAGAAACAAAATATCTAGTTAAGTTTATCGAAGTCTCAATCTTGATTTTATTTGTAACTTTAACAATTCAATTATTCTCCTCGAGAAGCCAGTCGCATTTACAATACATAGACGTGCGCAAATGCAATCAATCATTCAAATAAAAAGCTAATATTCGTCAAATGATCGATTCTTAAAACTCATTTACAATAATTAAATTCGGGTACCAAAACATCTGATCTCCTTTAAACATTTGCCGATTTTCATTGAATGCCACTCAAGTGTCGCCTTAAAGGCTTTTCATGACTACCGCCGTATGAACACATCTGCGGATGTTTCTAAATTCAAAATGTTTAAATATTGCATTCTACACAAGCCGGTGCTAAAGACGTGCAAGGTAAACTACTTGACATAACTGTCACTGAACAGACTCAATCAAACCGAGCCTGCAATATTTTCAATTTTGTTGTTTTGGACTTTCTTTAGGGATTCTTATTTTTTCTATTTAGTTGGTGGTCCGAATGCCTATTGCTAACCAGCAAATCCATCCATATCAAAATATGCATGGTCAAAATATGACGGAAGAAGAACGTCAAAACATCTAGGTATCACTAATTCAAATGATTTTTGGTTTGATAATATTTACTATAAAACAGTAAATGATACCTGCGGGTCAATAATACCTGCACTCTAGTTAATGCACTGTGCTTGTATATGTATACGATTTTACTTTCACACATTTTCAGCAGAGAGGTCCCCAAACTATGATACAATTTGGATTAATTTCATTTTATCTGAAAAGGACATGCTAGGCAATACTCGGAACGAATGTGCTCAGGACCAACCAAGCTGGTCTTTCTCCATAATCTGCAACAGGAGGTGAGTTTGCCATCTGTAGAAGAGAAACGACACATTCACAGGCTGAAAATGTTTATAAATGGTCTTGCACAAGAATACATTAATATATGTCTCGTTTTCCAAAATTATTGAATCAAAATTTTCGTACAATATTCGAAATTCAGTCCATTTCGACCCGTGCATTCTCGACCAAACAAATACTACAACTCTTTCTTACCCGTGACAGATCGTGATTTAAAACTTATCAACAGACGACGTAAGAAATACACCTAATTTAGAAGCTTTTATGAGTAGAAATAAGCCAGACTGCGACTGTAAGTCTATTTATCTTTTACTCCGGATCACGAATAGCACATTATTTTCATGTCTTACTTCGCATGAATTGTAGCAAACTAAACCATCCCCTTTTCATTCGTATAGCCCCTTTGTCATTATGAAAAAAAACTGAAATTAATTAATAATCACCTTTAGAGGAACCATCGTGTATTCCTTCCTACACTTGTTTGATTTGAAGACGATGCAGGGATCGATCATGAAACTCGTTCCACAGCCAATCGCCTTGTAGCTCTGCGTTGGGTTCAGACACATACAGAAGTTATTAGTACTAGTAATAGTCAACTGCTTGACGAATGTTGTGGCTAACTTTGTTCTGGTAAACTCAATTTTGTTTTATTGTCGTGTTTTTGAATGCTAATTAAAAACACCAAACAGATGTTATAATTTGAAAAAACTAATTTAAACGTACTTCAGAATTAGTTTGAGATAAAGGTAAGATATGTTTCTGTTATGAGTAGAGCTGTTCACCACTTGAGTCTCGGCATGAGATTTATCGCCTTTCTCTGACAAAGCTGTGACAAGCAAATCACTTTTATGATGACACCCTTGTTGTCCAGTAAAATTATGATAGGTATGGCAGATAGCAGGTTTCTTGTTTACTTTGAAGCCATTCATATTTATCAATAGGAATGATTCTGAATAAATTTTAATACTATTGCTAATATTTTCGAAGGAGGTTATAATTTTTTTTTCAAAATAAAAAAATTGTCTTATTTATTTGTAAAAATGTTTGGTATTTAACTTTAACAGGATATCCAATTAAAAAGAAATGTTATGTTGTTGTTTAGTTGGTATAGCAATTACTCTGTTACTGATGTGTATAAAATATACTACTATTTATTCCAATTTTAAGTAAAATAAAAAAATAACTTTTTGTAGTAAACGTTCTATAAGGAATTCATGCATTGGAAACTAATTGTTTGAAAAACACCTGTTCAGACATTTTAGCAAGATTATATTTGATTCGAAACAGAGGGTATGATTTCCTACTACTGGTTACATGACTCGGTTTGTCTGGACGGTGAAGTTAACAAACCAAGAGTATTAACATATTAAGTTTTGTAATGTATTCAAAATGTAATTATTTCTTCCCCATCTCATCTTACAAAAACACCACATTTTTATGCGAACCAAATAAAGGTCAGGTTGGGTTTCGGTTGGTTCGGTTCTACCTAAGAAACTCTGCAACCTAAGGATAACAGTATCGATCATAAGAGGCATAGTACGGGAAACAATAAAAAAGAATAATTCAAAGAGTTCGGTGGAAAGCATTTACAAACATGTATTGGTCAAAAGTGGTTTAGTTATATGGACACTTATCTTTATCTATATTTGATCTAATGCAAGCAAACAATATTTTTTAACTACATGTATTTCAAACATTAAAATAATTTAAATGTCATAATACATGATAGAGAAGCAATTGACTGCTGGCTAATGGATCATAGTCAACGCGTTATAAAATTCGCTTTATGTATGCATTCTTCTTCCTTAATGTATTCATGTACCCGTGTGCGCAGTTTTGATGTTAGACAGTAGGATTTACGTTTTTTATTTCAATATTGAAAAAAAGTAGATAATGTACATGTTTGTATAGGCTTTACTTACAGAATATACTAATATTTTAAACCTAAAAATACATCTCATCTCGAAAATGTAAAAATAAATCTATATATTGTGTGGTATGGTCTTTGTATCTATGTTGTGTTGTATTCATATGTATAGATTAGAATAGAATAAAGAAATTAAAAACAAAAAACATTTTGACTTGTACATTTTATAATATTTCTCAGATTTGTTTAGGTATCCAAACGTATCAAACTCAAATCGAGGTAAGTACATGTAACCTAACTCAAGCGCTAGGATAGTGATTACTTAAAGATGAGTTTATAATGTTATTATTATCATTATTATTCAGACAATTTACTTTCTGGCAGAAGTAATATTAATACATTTAAATCACATATTATTGGTTATTCTGTGCTACTGTAATCAAACTAAAAAGGTTTTAATGCGTTAAAATCGAGTGTAAAATATGTTGAAAAAAAAAAACCTTTTGAATAGTGAAAAATCATATTTTTACAATGCATTGCAGTTATATTTATTTTTCCAAAAAGCGTTCCTCGCAAACAGTACTGGGTGAGGAAATTAACATGGCAAAATTCGTTTACGGTCCAACAATATATTTATTTTCTCGTCCTTTTAAATCACTAAATGAAGTCTATATTTCAAGGATTTATTACTAATATACAGTATCAATGTTATCATGGATGTATAAATATATATTGCAAAAACGTTGTTGAAGGTTGGTAAACATCCGTATCATCTTACGAATCTTAAAGTTTATTGACGGTTGTATACAAACCCGTCTCACAATTTATTAGGTGTTCTCAAATTTGCCAAAAAAAAAATTAAAGCGGAGATAGAAGTTTGCAATTTTAGATGCAATTTTGTATAAAAGTAATTTCTTTATTATGACTTGATATCGTGATGATTACTTTAAAGTACACCTCATTTAATTCAAACAGGTAATATAATATAAAGTTGAGATACAAGTGGGAAGTGTAGGGGAAGAAGTAAGATCTTATTTATCAGGAAGATAGAGAAGTACAAGTTATATATAAAATGATTGTGATTTAGGAAATACGTTTAATAAATTGATTATTTTTCACGTAGAAAAAATATGAAAAGTAAAACTGGAGCCAGTTACAAATATTGCACACATACATCTATATATTTTAAGTTATGCTCTGATAAGTATGTGTCGATCGGCAAAAGGGTTGTGCTGATTTAACTGGAAACTCTCGTCTAGTAAATTCAAAGGTAAATTTTGTGTTATTTTCAATTTTAGACTTACTTTTTCTAATTGATTTCGGGTGCCGGTTGAATTAAAGTTAATGACATTCGTTATCAAATCTCCTAAAAGTCCTCATTGTTTTTGTTTTATTACTCGTGAAGTACATTAGAAAGCACTTTGAATATTTTAAAATTCAAAGTTATGATAAGTATATTTTTAAGATATAGATACGTGGATGTTTGTCTGCTTAAAGTCGAAATAAGTTATCGTGGACGTTTGCTTGTATTTTCCAGTGCCGTTTCCGAACTGGCTCAATCAGACTTAGCCTACAACATTTTCAATTTTGTTGTTTTGGACGTTCTTACAAGGTAACATTTTTCACTTCTTGAACATGATAAATATGCTGTTAAATAAACAATGAATTCATGTCTAAATGCTATAAAGTGTTTCCATTTTTGTCACATTGCTGTATATTCATAGAACCGGCCTTTTCAAAGGGTATATCTTGATCCTTTATTAAAATACAAGATATTGACTTGCCCAAAGAGTATTATGCAGACAGTTCATTTTTTGGATGTTCTTAATACAACTAGTCCTATAAGACACACTTATATGTTTATGCAAAACTCACTTTACGCCTTTTTACGTAGTTTAATCTTAGATAACATCAAAAGCTGTAGTTTAAACCAATTAATTGCGATATAAATTAAAGCTTACAGTTAGTTGGAAATTGAGTACCTCTCAAGCCGGTGCTAGGGGGCGTGAGGGATGTTGCAGTTTATCATTATCCCTTTTGGACACACTCAATCAAACCGGTATGTAATGTCATGTAATTTTGTTGTGATTTATGCTTTCGAGGGGTTACGCGTTCTCCAGATTATCTTATACGCCCGTTTAAAATCCCTTCTGACGGGCGGACAATCGGGCAGCGTCCAATTCTGTCCGGAGCATATCTCATACATGTACTGAAACTTCATAGAAATGTTCACCACTATGAAAACCTGTTCACACTTAGAGGTCATTGAAAAACGCTTGTCAGAAGCAAAACTTCTACATGCGTAAAGGGATTTCAATATAACTTGGCAAAAATGACCAACATTGTAAGGCAAAGTGTTGTATGCAATATTGAGGTCCCTGTGGCCAAAGTCAATGTCACACATAGGGTTCAAAGTTCAAATAAAATATTATATCAAAATGTGTATTCTGACCATTAAGCCATCATTTATTGAGAGATTGAAACATAACTTGTCATTTTCAGTCAGGGTCACTTAAGATGATAGAATATAGGAATTTTAATTAAACTGTTATAGAAATGTTTACCACTATGAGAAGCAGTGGTATGTGCATGAACCAAGTGTCTAGGTTAAAGGTTAAGGTCTGACTTAGAGATCATTGAAAAATGCTTGCTCGGAGCAAAACTTCTACACTCATCGGGGGATTTTAATGTAACTTGGCATAAATGTTCACCATTGTGAGGCTAAGTATTGCACGCATAATGCTACCAATGTCAATGTCACATAGGTCAAAGTTTCCATAAAACAGAAGCTGTATACAGGGACCATTTAGTCATCATTTATTGAGGGTTTGTAACACAAATGATAATTATTATTACTACAAGTGTGACATATGTAATTTTAGTTTGTTATTTGTATGGTCAAGGTCACTAGCGATGATTAAATATTCCGATATTGTCAAGATATTGCCCAAAGCATATCTACTATATGCATATCTAAAATACCCACACCTCTGTCAAAAGCTTTTGTGACGGGCGTACTTTGCGACAATATTGCCCTTGTTTGTGTACGTTAAAGCCACATCTTACTTAAAATGTTCTCGTTTTAATGATTTTGTTTGACATTAATATATTTAAAAACGGTTGTAGATGTTTGATATCCTTTCTTGTTTCACAAGCAAAACAGGAACTACACATAATTCGCTTTGATTCGTTACCTTTTAAAGACCTAAACTGAATTAGAGGTATAACATGTATAAAGTCTAAATAATAGACTTACAACATGCACGAAGAACACAAAGAACAAATTTCAAAGACATCGAAAGAACAGTTGAAATAGATTTTTGAAATGAATGAAACAATAAAGTTACACTTCCTTTAAATTAAGGAATCAAGAGTTGACATAAGAAATTGAAAACAGGATGGGAATACAAAACTCTTCTTTTTAAATCACGTCTTTCAATTGTAATGCAATTAGTTCATGTATATCTGTACTGATATGAATAATGATTAACCTTAACTAAATAATAATTAGAAAATAGTCTTTTTTTTGTAACGGAGCTAACTGATTAAATTATTTACAATTTTTATTCTTTCATAAATTGAAGTCCCCGATTTACCACACCCCTTACGGGCACTAATAGGAACTGTTAAATTGACAACATAAGGCTCTTTTCCAGAAATGATTCCTTTTGACAATTGTTAAGAAACAAACAATAGAATTGTGGTAATAAATCACACGAACAGTTATTTTTTCTGCACAAATTGTTTTTGATATATTTGAAAATGTTACCCTACCACTTTAAACACATATTTAACTATTTCTTTATTTAAAAGCCTTATTCAAAATATCCCTTGAATCTAATACAATGAGGGATTGTTTCAAAGTTTGCCTTTTTTAAAAGTATATCGGTTGATTTTGCAAATCAAAAAATATACTTTCACCTTGTCATTTTTATTTTATTGGGCTTTGAAAATATCTGGTACTATATTTGCAATTAAATAGCATTTTTAGTCAATAAATATCTACAATTATTATATAGTTAAAATCAAACATTTTCTTCTTTCATAAGGGATCTTAGAGATACATAAATAATGTTAAAAAGAAATAAAAGAAGAAAAAAAAGTTGCATTTCTGGGGTTTGAACCCATGCCCCTCAGTTTCAATGCACTTTACAGTAAGTCTTGCCTATTTGAATATTCTTGAAAGCGGAGGTATAAAGGTTTACTATCTTAATATCCTGTGCTGTTTCGTCAATTAAAACATAATCTAATTCTGTACCGGAGCCGCAACTGACAAAATCATTTACAATTTGTGGAGCTAATGATATAGATTTCCCCGATTGACCACTTAACTCTAATAATTATCATGTCCTCCTGTTGAGTGCCCGAACTTGACATATCGTTGTTTATTGAAAATTGGAAACCTTTCGGCAAATGAATAACTCGAATATTTCTTTATTGATGACAAAATTAGTAACTTACATTGCATATTTTTCATTCTATAATATGTTTCATTTAAATTTGTAAAAGGACCAGAATATTCGATTAGGCCATATCTTGAAATAAAAAAGATGATGACATTCAATCAAGACGTGAATAATACGTTTCAGATTAAGCATGTTATAATAATTTTGAGAATGCAAAACGCGACTTGACTGGTCGATATATTTCTATTTCTGTCCATCAAATGGTATTTGAACACATTTTAAAGTAGTTGTTTGCATGCATATTTCACTTTAAATTATTTTGGGACATCAAAAATATATAGTGTTATTTTGTTGATAATCAGTGTTTGAAGTATCGGTAAGAATCTGCTTTTTAACAAAAATAACTTCTTGTCAAACTTAATGGATAATAAAATTGAATCATTTTTCAAAAATAAGTTGATTTCTTCGTTTCATTTTGAACAATTTCTGTTGAAAAGCTACATGCACCCAATAATTTAAGTTTATTAATTACAGTTAGAAGTGAGATTTTCCTAACTCTATATACTAGACGATATAACTATTTCAGGGTACCGATCTAAGTGATAGAAATTTATATATATTTATTTTCCATTCAGACGAAATACAGATAAAAGACTTCGCCGTAGCCACTCCATTTACACAAGGTTATCTACTAAATGAGATAAGTTTTAAACGCTTTTTAAACAGTCTGCATTTTGAAGGGACAAAGTAATGATAAGCTGTATTAAATCTTTAAACTATCTTTTGGAGACTGATAACATGCGATCGCTTAAGCACATATTTGTCATTTCTCTTTTTTAGATATTTTTAAATGTCTGCTTTTTCTCTTTAGAATAGGCTAAATCATGTAAATAAAGGTTAACGTCCGGCACAAGTTAACAGTTTCATCTTTTCCTGTCGTATTAAAAGTGTGAATAGAGTTTTGTCTCCACTTCCGGTATATTACCATTTAAACTATGGATTGATATAATTAAATAATAGAAGAAGCTGCGGTTAGTATATATAGTTGGAAATTTCGAAAGTTGTAGAATGTAAAGCAGAAGAAGTAGCTTACGTGTAGCTAAAAATGTTTATTAACATAAGAATATTATGTATTCTATGAACATACAAATATGTTGTTTTTTGCATACTATCTTCTAAAAGTATACCGGTACGAAACCTTGGAATACAGATACTCAAATTTACTACAGATGATCCAAAAATTCTTGAAATAACGTATTATTTTAAACTGTATGAACAAATATAATTTAACAAACACTATATTACAAACCTTGTTCGATATGTAATGTCTATTAAACTACATCCCGATAACCCTTTGCACAATGTCGTGAAATTTTACCCTTGAAAAGATTTATTCAATAATTTTCGAATGAAATACACACGAGCCTTGAGAGAATATTCAAAAAATGAAAACTGAACACTAATATATAATTTAAAATACTGATTTGCACAGTGTCCGTCAAATATGATTTTAAATCCGACAGACGCATGACTGTAAAAGTGAAATTGAAAGTGATGGCAGGTATACGATTTTTGATATTGCTTAAGCTGTTGGATTATCGCTATAGTTTTTTTCAAATAAGACATCATGAAATATAATCAGACTTAAAAACGAATTTCGGGTATTCTCAATCATCCCTCGCCTCTTGCAAACTTATCTTAAATATATTTATTAATCGGTCATTATTAAACAAGTATATAAAAATCATTTAATTATTTTTTTTTTTGAAAACTTATAATTCACTATGCACTTTTAATACTGACAAAGTAAATAAAAAACTGCAATCTTGATTAATTCCGGTCATACTCTTATTTTTGTTTGTTTCCTTTCTTCAAGAATGGCTGACGCCCCTTGACAACAAGACAAAAGCCACACGTACTGTTACAATCACCGTTGAGAAAAGTCTATAAAAAGTTACCGACATAAGTAAATATCTAGACCGCTTTTACAGCTGCCACACATCACTTTACATCTGCTGTTGTTAAATGTAAAACTCTTGACGAAGTGTGACCCCTCGTAAGCATTAATTACAACCAAATTACATGAACATTGCAGACTCAGATTAAATCTGGAAAAAAGCAAAATAAAAAAAGCAACGCCCGAAAGAACCTAGCACCGGGTGAAGCGGTACTCAATTTTCAAAACTGAAAATACTAGACAAATGCATGTATTACAAGACTGAAAGAAGTACGACATCATTTTAACAGTTTCAATACAGCACTTGACACCTGCTGTTGTGAAGTCGTAATATTTGGACAAAGTGTGATCCCTTTGAAGCATTTCTAACAAAATAACATGAAAATTGTAGACGCGGTATGATTTGATTTTATGATTTCCCACCAAATTCATATAAATGCTTCACATATTTTTTTAGAAATAAAAAGTATTACTCGATCATTATGATCTGACCGTCTTGACTTCTATTATGATTAATATTCTTCTATGCACGGCATAGAGATCCAGTTTCTACTGAGATACACTATAAATTTCATACTTTGTCGTACTGTGTCCGATTAACTGGCAAACAATTTATTCAAAGCATTCACTGATAATATATTTTCATATCTTTTTATTGATTCATAGATAATCATCCTTAGACAATCGTTAAAATAGTTAAGAAATGTGTCAGGGACACCTTAATTACCATCAGTCATATAAGCGTTCACATAAAAAATGTTGTCTGTTTTTTACATTGAACATTAGAAAACGAGATTGAATGCAAAACAACTTGAATCCGTACACAACTCCATAAACTCAATGTAACGTCTTTCAGATTACGGGACAAACAAATAATTATTTCACACATTATTGATATTTTAGCAACTACATTTTACACCATTCCCGTGGTCGTACGATTTGCCGCTATGCTTAAGTATTTATGTAACATCTTGGCAAACAATTTTTTATAAAATTTCTTTATAAAAAATGCTTAATAAAAGGTAGACAATATAGTGTTAAAATATTCATAAAAGATGTACAGTTTTCTATATGATACTTTTATTACGAGTAGTACCGACTAAAAGCAAAAAAAACGCGTAATTCACAGATATATGGACCTACCGATTTCCCTTATTGATGCCTCAACAGGGGGCGGAACGTTATCGAGAATTGACAGGTTACCTTCATAGCAGATGAAATTTGTATAGGTACCATTTAAACTCGTTTAAAAACATAGTTTCTGGACTAATTCCTTCAAAAATTAAATCACGAATGTGATCCGAAAAGGTAAATACATATATTGTGCTAAAAATCTCATTTTGGGTATTTTTAGTGATAACTGACTCCGTTGTCACCTTAAAAAATATATTTCAACTAAAAAGTAATGCAGGAAAGAAAAGTAACATTAAAAGAAGTATATTCTAATCATCCTTTGTAACCAAGGGACGCCTGTTACGTCCACTTCATTTGCAGTCCTTGGAAATTATTTTGTCACAAAAAATTGATACGATGAAATCATATTACTGTTACAATCGTGTTCGTCCTTAAATTGAAAATAACAGTCTTCATTAGAGAAACTCATGCTATTTTAACGGTATCGACGTAGAGACAATAAAATATTTTAACAGGACATACTTTTTTGTTTTCTTTAATAGAGAGAACAAACACGTATGTTACTAGGGACCTTGTATGTAGCTTAAACGTGTTTAACAAACTGTATAAGTATTGTCATTGCCATTTTCAAAATACTTAGAATTTAGCTGTTTTTTTTTCTTCTTTACACTTGACATCATTGAGTAGGACATTATGTCATTGCTTTTCAAGAATTGCGAAACTTTTTAAGCCGATTCTATTGACGGCTGATAAGTGTAAATTTAATGGAATTGCGCCCGTGGGTTCTGGTGATACCTTTCATTAGTTAATTGGCCCAAAGCAAGGTTTAAAGGAAAGATGTTAAAGCTTCTTGAAAAATATAAATCGCCATTTTAACGAAGTTTATACAGTCATGATTATTGTATTTGCCACAAGAGTAAATGTACGCTTTCAGGAACTCATTGTACTCTACTGTCAAGATTTTCCTATGATAGATTAAAGCAGTTTCTGTACTTAATATTATACAGGTATTTCAATATGAACCGCCATCCGACCAGTCTACCTAGCAGTGAATCTCAAATTATCTTATTTAAAACTGAATAACAATTAATAAGACAACTTAAAGACATTTTAAATGCCTGTTTATAATAAATCACTGCAGCAATAAATTGAAATTGTGGAATTCAATACAAATTCAAATGTGTTAATTTATCGTACAATTATAACTATCAAACTGACGAAGCAACTATCAGTTTCAAACACTAAACATCATCATTCATCTTAAACATGCATACATTCTTTTTATCGTTACCGCCGTTTTATATTTAACAATATCGGTCGACGCAGATCTATAGAACTATTTCAGAATATACATTTAGATGATTATATCTATTACATGTAATATTGACAAATAAAAGTACTCTGATTAATCAAAATTTATGTCTGTAAGAAGAATTTATCTGACGTCAGATTTTTGAACTAAAAATACATATGGCTGAACAAAAAAAGTCAAAATGGATGCACTTACCTCATGAGCAACAGATCTTTATTTAAAGCAATAGTCTTTATTTTAATCTGTTGATTTCCACACAATTATTATGGTGTCTAATAAGATTAAACGGTTCCAGAGCATCCGTCCAAATGTATCATCTGTTGTTGTTGCAAGAGATTGGAGTGAATTTAAAATCGTTTTTATTTGTATTGATAAATGTTTATGCATTGACTTTAATCTGTAATTTATCTCAAATAAGGACAATGAGCAATGAAAAGATATATAAGAATTGAGATCTGTTAAAAAGAATAAAGAATACTTTCAAAAATATCTCGTCAGTTTAGTACAGTTTCTAACAATTATTAACATATTCTTTATTTGCCTGTTTATAATAAATTACAATTTACGTTCCGTCTATAAATGGAAATTGTGGAATTCAAAACAATTTCAATTCAAATATGTTCGCATGTTTTATTTATCGTAAAATACTATCTACTAAACTGACGAAACATCAGTTTCAAGCAGAAGATAAGTAGGCCAAACGTCATCATTCATCTGAAAAGTGCATACATTCTTTTGAAAAAGAATAATATCATTAAGCAAAAAGAAATAGAGATAGGAAAACTCGATTGTAACGGTCTCCTTTTTCACAAGGTTATCTATAATCCTTTGTTTACCGTGTAAATTTCATAGTGACATCAAAGTGTTACGCTGTTTTTGATAGATAAAACAATCTCATTTTTCTTTGTGTCGACTTCATACTCCATATCCATATGCATCTTCATCAGCTATATAAAAAAGTACCTTTACCAATAGTCTAAGCGCGATCAACTAATTACGTAACGATCAAATTCCAAAGCCTTTTGGAAACTGTTTAAATCTAGAAATAGTAATATAAATGAACACTTTTCATTTATGGATACGGGAGCTTAGTTTGATTATTTTCATGAGTTATTATTAAAAAAGTAACCAATCTAATATATATGAAAATAAATGGGAATTAAGAGTTAATACTGATGAGGAAAATCTGTATTTAAATTCTGAAATTTCCTCTGATGAAGTCATCAAAAGTATAAATAAATTGAAATGTGGAAAATCACAGGGAAGTTATACGTTCGGAGCAGAATTCTATAAAAAAATACTACGTCATTAATCGCACCTGTCCTTTGTTAATTATTTAATAAGATATTTAGTACTGGGTTTTTCCCAGACATTTGGAGGGATAGTATTATAGTACCTGTGTACAAGTCTGGGCCTCAGGATGACCCTTCTTATTATAGAGGAATTTCCTTAATCAATGTTATGTATAAGATATTTTCTAATATTATATTTGATAGGTTATATCATTGGGCTGAGAAATTTGATAAAATAGATGAATCCTAACCCGGATTTCGAGCCGGGTACTCTACAATTGATAATAATTTTATATTACAAATTATGGTACAGAAATATATTAGTAAAGCGGGCGGACAATTTTATGCTCTTTATGTAGATTTTAAAAAAGCATTTGATGGACTTAAACATTTTAATTTATTCAATACCATAAACAGATGTGGCGTTAGGGGGAATTTAATTCGTATTCTTTTAAACTGCGTGGATGTTTACAAGTTAGTACTACCAAAATTTAAATGTACATTTTGTAATATCGGTACAAGACAAGGGGACGTAACAAGTACGATTATGTTTAACCTGTATATAAATGCGTTATCTCCCTTTCTGCGTAATAAGGGACATCGCGGTATATTCATTACGGATCGAATTCCCGATATTATAATTATGCATTATTTTCGCTGATGATGTTGCAAATTGCGCCGATACTGCGATCGAACTTCAGTCTCAATTAAATTCAATTTCAGAATTTTGTAATAATACCGGTATGTCTATAAATGAGAATAAAACTGAAATTATTGTATTTAGAAATGGGGGACCGCTCAGATCATATGAAAAATGGGTATACAACGACAGTTCAGTAAATGTCACCTCAAAGTACAAATATATGGGTCTTTTATTTACACCTTAATTTTTTTTGACAAAAGCAAAAACTAAGCTTGCTGCACAAGCTAGGAAATCTATTTATGCTATTAAATCATATCAAAAAAAATTTGGAAAGTTTTTACACTCTGATTATTTTAAATCATTTGACTCTATGGTAAAACCTTAACTTACCTATGGTGCCGCAATTTATGGAAGCGAAATCTCCGAAATTCTTGAACAAGTTCAAACACAATATTGTAAAGATTTTCTAGGTGTAAATTATTCTGTTAATGATAATATTGCACTGGGAGAATGTGGAAGGATGCCTTTATGTATTGATCATCATGTATAAGTTATCAAATATTGGTGTAAACTTCTTTGTATGCCAGAACATAGATATCCTATACATTGTTATTTGATGTTAACTAGACAAGATAATGTTAGAAAGAAAAATTGGGCTACTTCAGTAAAAAACTTATTGTGTACTTATTGGTCGCCTTGTATGGCTAAGTCAAAAAATTTGGGATATAAATCTATTTATTTGTCAATTCAAACAAAGGATTATTGATTGTAAAACACAAAATTGGATGGAAGAAATTCAGAATTCACCCCGATGTGACACCTATAAATTGTTTCAAATCTATGTTAAATCAGAAAAGTATTTATCTATTGATATGCCATTTTATGTAAAAAGATCATTATCGAGATTTAGATGTTCTAGTCATAGATTATATATAGAAACTGGACGACATTTTGGTATACCAAGGTATGAGCGAATTTGCCAACACTGTTTGCAAAATTAAAACAATTCGTTAATCGAAGATGAATAGATCATATAATTTTTATTTGTAACAGATTTTTCCAACAAAGACAACGTCATATATCTCCATAGAACAGTCATGATTACACACTCCGTAATTTTTGTAATTTGATTAAAACTAAAATGAAGAAGAAATAAAGAATATTGCTTTATTTTGTTCCTGAAATTGTAAAAATTGTTGATAATTAATATCAATAGGAAAGCATGTTATATATAACAATGTTTATTTTAGACACAGATAAATATGTATATCTGTTTGGGTTATATTGTGTATTTTGGGCCGGGGACCTTTATTTACGAAATAAAATGTTGTTGTTTTTGTTGTTCTTGCACTTCATTCATTGAGCAACACGGTAAGTGAGTAGAAATGTTTTCTTTCAATTTATTTTAGCAAGAAATATTCTTCATCAATAAGGAATCATGAAATTTTTAATTTTATCTATTTACAAATAAAATGATTTCAAATAAATTGCACACATGTAATAATTTGATTTTGATAATAATGTTTTCATTAAAGTAAAATGATTCATAACAAACGTCTAGCTTTTCAATTAATAATCTCATGCATTCGAATACATTAAATATGTGTGTACGTGCGCGTGTGAGTGCGTGCGTGCGCTCGCGCTCGTGTGTGTGTGTGTGTGTGTGTGCGCGCGTGTGTGTGTGCGTGCGTGTGATATTTCAAGTGATTTATGTATGTTTTGTAGATGTTGCCAAAGGCAATGGTTTGCCGGAAAGAAAACTACAATAAACTTTGAATTTTATTGAATTAATAGACGTCTTAACATAGTCAGAAAATGAAATATTTTGAGATGAAAATGTTTTCACACATCTCCTCTCTGATATATTCAATTACACCATCATAAGATTTGATTAATTAAATTTAAATTTTAGCTAGATATGACAAATGTTTAAAACATGTGGTTTATTTCCTTGGTGGCAAAAGCAAACAGACGAAACAGATAAAGACATTTCATAAGCATTTGAATGTCGACGTTCACAAACCTTTTACTTGAAGAATAAAGATCTGGTGACTTTAATAAATATAGAAACGATTAAAATATAAACACATTTAAGATACACGGGGAGAAAATATATTTCGTACAGTTAGTTCAATAATATATATTTTAGTGTAAGGTAAAATGATAACCCTTTTGAATTTGAATGTATATATAAAACACAAATTGATTTTGATTGTGACTGAATCTTTCATTACTGAACACGCAGACCGTTTTGCCTTTGAAAGGAATATAAATACCCCAAGATTTGTAGGAACATCTATTTTCTCTATTTATCGCCACATCAGCGTTGTTTGTGCCATGTGGAGGCCATTAAAAGTCGCCCAATACATTCATTCAAGCGAGATTTTGAAGGTAATAACCGCCGTATGAACACATCTACGGATGTTTCTTAATTCAAAATATCAGAATTTTCATGTTTAAATGTTGAATTCTGTTTAAGCCAGTGCAACATTTTCAATTTCCTTAGCATTTAACTGAATGTTAATTAATCTGATTGCAAGTAATTATTAGTTTCAATTTTGGATGAAGTAAATATAACTCTATATTATATATATATTTGCTTGTGTGTGTGTGCGCATGTGCGTGTGTGTGTGCGTGATGGTGTGTGTGTGCGCGTGTGTGTGCGTGTGATATTTCAAGTGATTTATGTATGTTTTGTAGATGTTGCCAAAGGCAATGGTTTGCCGGAAAGAAAAATACAATAAACTTTGAATTTTATTGAATTAATAGACGTCTTAACATAATCAGAATATGGAATATTTTGAGATGAAAATGTTTTTACACACTTCCTCTCTGATATATTCAATTACACCATCATACGATTTGATTAATTAAATTTAAATTTTAGCTAGATATGACGAATGTTTAAAACATGTGGTTTGAAAAAAGCAAAAGCAAACAGACGAAACAGATAAAGACATTTCATAAGCATTTGAATGTCGACGACGTTCACAAACCTTTTACTTGAAGAATAAAGATCTGGTGACTTTAATAAATATAGAAACGATTAAAATATAAACACATTTAAGATACACGGGGAGAAAATATATTTCGTACAGTTAGTTCAATAATATATATTTTAGTGTAAGGTAAAATGATAACCCTTTTGAATTTGACGGTATTTATAAAACACAAAATGATTTTGATTGTGGCTGAATCTTTTATTACTGAACAAACAGACCGTTTTGCCTTTGAAAGGAATATAATTACCCCAAGATTTGTAATAGGATCACTGCGAATGATTTTTATTAAAGAAATGTTTTTAATGTTTAATTTTCTTGCATGCGATAAAGATATTACACAAATATAATTTTCGTTTTATTAAAATAAACTTTATTCTAGAGTTGAGAAAGAGATATAAATAGTAGTATCACAAGTGCATTAAATATATAATTTAAATATTTTCTATTTATCGTATTAAATGCATGTTGGTATTTTTCTCTTTACATTCTGATTTTAATATAGAATTTCATTACTACTATCGAACCAACACTAACAACGTTTTCAAATGTAAATGTACAAAAGCGTAGAAAAAATATTTAGAAAAGGAGGCTTCAGTTCGAGTTTTGGCGTGCTTAAAACATGTTTTGAGATGTCAACATATATGACAGTGGTGTCGTTAAAAATCAACTGAACTGTTTAAGACGCGAAACGGAAGTGATTATTCGCGTATGGAAGATTTCCGTCGCTTCCAAAGATAGATTGGTTTACTATGTAAGTACTGATTATATAAGACATATCATATTTGCTTAATTCCGTGATACAAATATTTGTTAATTAAAATTTGATAAACTGAGACGGTAATGATATAAGAAAAAATTTTCACTGAGATATTTGTCACGTAATATAATTGCGTTATCATTGTCTTTTATTTCTAACATAATTATATTATTATTAATGTTATTATTAACAAGCTTCTTAACTATACATTCATTATTCATTGAAATATTGCCAGTTGTACTACAATTTTGTATGGTAAATAATCCGGACACCATCCTCTTGAATCTTTGTAAAGGTACAAGGCAATTAATGATCTTTTTATTTTATGAAATTGTCGCAGCATAAAATATCTAATTTTTGTTATTAAACAAATACCAAGTAAAGCTAAACTACTAGATAAAGTTTGGTATATTCCTAAAATGGATAATGCTGAAGCTTTTTTTTTGTAGAATTTGTTTTTTAATTTTTTCTTGTTCATTATACAGCCCAAATTAAAACTGAGAATTAAAGGGATCTTTTTTTCCCTCGTAAAAAAATAGGGGGAATTAAAAGGGTTTCCCTTTTAAAAAAATTTTAGGGGCCCTTCAAGTTTGTTTAAATTGTTAAAAAGGTTTTAAAATTCCGGTACTTTTTAATTCACCCCGGGTTTCCGCTTTTTCTCCTTGGGAAAAATGAAAAAGAAAGGCATTTTCCAATTTTACTTCAGCCCCTTTTATTATATTTCCTTTTTCTGGTCCCCCCGGGAAACTTTAAAATTCCCCCAAAGAAAAAGTTATAAAGTTTTGAGAAATTGAGTACCGCTAAAAGCCGGTTTTTGCAAAGGGGTTTTTGAAAAATTTTCCCCACTTCCAAATTCCCAAAAACCGGGGTCAAAACGGGGGAATCTCCCATTTAATTTTGTTGTGTTAATTTAATCCGGGGGAGTTTCCATTTTAAAATTTTTTTCAGAATTTTTAAAAAAATTTTTTTCACAACGGGCAAAGGGTGTCCAAAAAGGGCTTTGTGGGGTTTTAAAAGTTTTTGGGTTTAAAAAAAGTGGCCCCGGTACTTTAACTTAAGGGGTTTGTTTGGTTTAAAATATATTTTTTGGTTTTTGGGGCCCCCTTGATCCCTAGCACATTAATTGTTGAAAATTTTAAATTTCCCAATAAAAGCCGGTGTGTGGGGCCCTCGAGGGATGTTGCACTTATTCAGTATCCCTCGTGTACAGACTCAATCAAACCGAGTCTGCAGTTCTCTTGTAATTTTGTTGTGATTAATGCTTCCGAGGGATCACTTTACTTCCAGATTTCTTCCTCCACAAGTAAAGCTTAAAATGTTTTGCTTAACCCTCCGAATTAAATTTACAACTGCATTTTGGCTTAACCCTCCGAATTACGTCCGTAAGCAACTTTGAATTTACCAGAGCTCAATTCTGCAACTGCATGGTTACTGAGCGAGCTGTCAAGAAGTTTACCACAGCAGCCTTCTGGAACTGATATAACTTTTATACATGCAATGCACTTGACTGTGAAAATGATTGCATGATCAACCACAACGAAATTGAGCTACACCGGGAATCGAACCGATAAATTGTCCAATCCTATACCAATTGAGCTTCACGGATTATATTTATCATAATATCTAAAATATAGATATTGTTTTATATTTACTATATTTAGTATATTTATAATGTAAAACTTATAAGCGCATGTTTAAAACAGATCGAATATAAAAATAGACCAGCACAAATGGTCAACTTCGGTAATATTTTATCGTTAAGGCAGGAAAAACTAACCATGACATGTTGCAAATTGAATAAATAAATCTCATATTCACACATGATTATTTCAGCATCATTTAAAATACAATAATACACGAAATTTTGATACCCCAATGCTCAAATTAAATTGTCCATAATATCTGATTATATTGCTGCACATTTTTATCGGGTGGATTTGGTGAATCGTTAAAGCTTGGCCAAAATATTACTTTCACGTCCCAATCCAAACGATATCTTATGGAATTTTCATCCCGCGTCGTCTTTATTCCATTCATCTTCTGGCCAGCAACTTTCATTTTCGTGGCTTTATTTAGGTTTCTGATGCTTTGTATTTTCATCTTTAAATTTGTCGGGGTCAGCGTTCTGTGAACGTCGTTCTGTCTTGTTTAACATAGTTCATATTTTTATCCCCCCTTTTTTAAGTGCAAGAGCTTTGGATAACATGGTACGCTGTGCACGCTGTACTATCTTCCTTAACTTGTTCCATGGATAAAATTACAACGTGACTGTTAAAAGTACTAGTAACGGTGTACGCAACCGATTTTGATTCTCGGTAATGACGAAGATGTATATCTATGTCGGTTACATGAATACCTTATACATTGCCATAAGAAACAGGGTGACAAAATTAATATTTTATTCGTAGCCTCTTAGCTCACACAAAGAGTTATGATCACTGAAATTATGATATATGTATACAAAAATCTACAACTGAGAGCAGACTGGCAGGATTCTCAAATCAAGAAAATAAAGTCCTCTGACACACATTCGAGGCGGGGATTATGATAATATGTATTAAAAAAGACATCAGAATATGAAAAAAGCGAATATGTTTTAGACAAAGAGGGCATGATAATTTGAGAGTATTAATGTTTTTTGATAAGACTAAGATCAAAGAGAAAGATATTCACAGTATACATAGATGAGATGTGCGACACAGATAAGGCAAACATAATGTGCCAGTGCATCAACATAGGTGACCTTGACATCTGACCCGGTGACTCGGTTAATGTGCATGGATGAACATTTGTGCCTAAAAATTTAATTCATGTTTTCTGAAAATACCTCCATGCACAAAGAAGTTATGAGATGGACAAGTTTGAACGCACACAAGTATACACAAGCACTGAATAGTTATTTTACAACTATGTCGAGCTGAGCGCAAGCGAGCTCGACAAAAAACCCTTGACCAATTAGCATAATACTTCAAAGAATTTATAAGCAATATATTGTACTAAGAAACAATTTTTGATGTTTTTATTTGACCAAGACAACTCAACCAACCATGGAGATTAATTTGTCTAAGTAATACTAATATTCCTCCATGTATATAAAAGTTAATATACTCACAAATGAATAGTTTATTTTGTAATGTGACCTTCGACAATATAGACCATATATAGACCTTGATCTTTGCCACAGACACCTGAATTGTTTGCGCGACACTGCGACTCACTATTGAGTACATTCGTCCCAAGTTATATCACAATTCCGCCATGCATGAAGAATTTACGCTGCGAACATTGGTTTTGTGCCGACCCCCTCCCCCCACAAGTGTGACATTGGCCTTTGAGCGATGGACCTGGGTTATGCGTCTGATTCACAACCTCATTATGGTGAACATTTTTGTCAAACAATTTTGTAATCCTTCAAAGAATGAGCAAGATATAGACCGGACAAATCTAGACGAACGCACGGTCTAATGAACGCACATACATCAAACCGCCAAAAGTGAACAGGCGATTAAGTCGACCTCACCACAAGCGGGCTCAACAATTTAAAAATCCTCTGACCACTAAGCATAATACTTTAAAGCATAAGCATTAAACAGCGCCCAGAAACAAATCTTAATATTCTTATTTGACCTTTGACCTCTTATAACCTTGACCATAATTTTGAGCGATACAACTTAACTCAATATTTGTGCTAAGTTATATTAAAATCCATTTATGTATATAGAAGTTATTCTCGCAAATGAATGATTTAGTTTGTTATTTGACCCCTAAGTGTTACCCTGACTTTTGCCACAGACACAGTCCGCCTCAATATGGAGAATATTTTGAAACTTCCTGTTTGCGGTGTTTTGCATGATGAATGTTCCATGTGATCCCCTTTCTTCCGCTTTTGTTTGAATTTATCAACCTTCTGACCTATGACTGGATCATCGCTTCTCCATCCTATGTTATATGTCAGAATAGTCTTGATTTTACCGATACAAACTTTGTTTCTGACTATTTCCTACCAGAACGATTAATAATAGAGCTTTTACAGATATGATCGTGTGGGGGCATCTCAGAATTAGCGCCAGTCTTATATACTAGTCTATGAAAACCACTGTTGATGATTAAAGGTTCAACAATTTACCATATCACAATTTGAATTCCTCTTAATACCAGTCTATGAGAAATACTGTGTGAACACATTGGTGAATGATTAAAGGTTAAAAAATTTACCATATCACAATCTGAATTCCTCTTAATACCAGTCTATGAAAACCACTTTGTGAACACATTGGTGGATGATTAAATAATGGTTCAAAATTGTACCATATCAATATTTGAATTCCTCTTCAGCCAATGCTAGGCAGCGTGGACGTAAGCTTGTACTCTCCAGTTCCGTCCATGGAAATGTCCAATCAAACCGAGCCTGCAACATTTTTAATTCTGCCGAGTTCTTGTTTATTGGTTTACTTGGCTTTCCTTTGCCTATTAGGCAGTTTGACATCATAAGTAAACTTAAATTTTGAAACGTTCAGTTAACTTCTGATGATTTTCTGAAATTGACAGCAATGTACGGTGGTTATGAAAATTACATAATGTTGTGAAGATCTATAGGTGTTGGCAAAGTCAAGCCGTTCTACATCTAGATCCGCCTTACCATGTTTTGCCCCACTTATCAGTTAAGTTATGTCGTGTGTTTGCAACACAGCCGGTAAAAGGTTACTTATCCCTTCAATACGCCCCCCCCCCCCCAAAAAAAAAGAATAAAAGAATCGGCGTTTTTTGTTATGCACGTTGTCATTCATCCATTGGCCAAGTATCCGCCCCAGGTATTCACTTGATCTACATAGACTCTAATATGAAACTATGCTGAAGTTTATATATTTTGTATGTAGCATTGTCCTGTGGTTCTCTAGAAAACCAATATGAACCATGCCCTTATATATATATATATATATATATATATATATGCCCTGTATACAGATGTCCATAGAAAAACACATTCGTGTCTCACTTTGTGAAACTACGATGTTCTGAGCTACAAATATGATATGAATCATTAGTTTTACCCATGCCGGAAATTTCATCCCTCCGGGTTAAAGTGAAAGTATGCCCATCTAAGTGTACATGGAGTTTCAGTCAATGTCACTCCTACAATTTTAACTCTTATTATGTAAAGCGTTCACCTAAACAACATAATCCTTCTCTAGATACTATGCTTGGCTTATTGCGGAGATGTTTTATCCTCATACTAACTCATTTACTAGACGATGATCAATGAATAAAACTAACTTAGAAGCACAACACTCAAAAATTGTATAACAATGATTATATGATTGTGTGTCTCTTTTGACATCTTATACAATTTAACGTTCTGAACTTTCAGCGCCCATGCTTACGAAGATTTATCAACATTGATATCTAAAAATATACGTCGTCTTTCTAGCAGACATTCAATATTATATTTAGAGTGGACTTGCGAGTTACATTATCGTAAAATTATCTCATCACTTTCTTCAAAATGATGAATCTGTTTTTACAGATGATGCTTCTATCTGACTGCTTATAAATTGACTGTATATACATACTTCTTTACCATTATTTTGTAGCTTCTTTAGACCTTGATTCAGATAAATTCAGTTCTAAGACACCTTCTTTACTATAATTATATACCGAAATAAATGGTTTTCATAAGACAATATTAAAAATATTTGTTTTTTAATATTTTCATATTTGTACCAATTAAAATATTTTAAATATATCTTTGGCCAACCTTTATGGAGAAAAAACGAAGTTTTGTAAAGATATAACACAACATTTTAGATTATTCGTAATTTCTAAATATAATACACAACAGCGACACTATAATAAACAATGGCAACAACAAGTACTTTAAGTCACATCACAATGGTTAAACTATTCTATATAATGTTTTGGTTATTTTCCATGGAAAATATTATCCAATCAAAGAATATGCGTACAAATCTGTGGTCATCATTACAATACATTTAATATGACTGCAAATAATTTTTTTTTTTTTACAAAGGTCGTTTCTATCCTACGTTTATTAAACGTGTATAAGAAAAAACGTTCATGATATAACAAACAGTCTAAAATAGGTCACTCTTACAAAAATGAGTATCGATATGTAGCATGTAAAAGAAATAAGCTTGTTGATTGTCATAAGGAAGAATACTACAAGCATTCGTTCGTGAAAGTAAAAATATTATGAGTTAAACAATTTCATATTCGGGGCTTGCAATGATGGAGAAAAAATACTACCAAATTTTGCGGATTTTCCTAAACTATAATAAACGTGTGAATGGATTAACAAAACTCCACAAGATCTGAGAAAATATTATAATTTTATTTTTTTCACTATTTACGCTCCTATTTGAAAAATATATGAGATGCTTATACATGTTTCAAACTTTAAATGTTTTTTGTGTTTTATATTTGAACCCTTACATGAATTGGCTAGTTGCCATTTTTTGAATGAATTGGTCTATAAATATTCTTTTGACGACTTTACCGATATTTTTTAAATGTGTGGATAATTGATTAATCCAATGATGACATTTCATGTTTGAAAATTAAAATGCTTCTGATAAAATCTATCCACTTAAAGCTATCGGTAAAATAAAGCATACTTTTCATAACAGTAATGTAGACTAAGGTAATTTTAAGTGGGTATCGACCTGTCGTCCTTCCAACATTTTACATAAGTATTTTTTCTCAAGTAAATGCTCTTTATATTTTTCTTTTAAAACCAATGTTTTCAAAAACGAAATGTAAATAAGAGAATAGATTAGATGACCTGATCTGATCATAAAACTTTAATGGAATTCACAACGACAATCGTAATCATTATCCGAGCAAAAAGTAAACTGCTAGAGGAAAGAAAACTTTTCTTGCATATCAGACTGGCGTTTCCGTGAGTTTTACCCATGCCGAAAATTTCATCTGGCATGGGGGGTTCCAGACGAGTCGCGTGCTGTACAATGGCATCGTTAGGATGACGTCATTTTACCGTTATGAATGAAGTTGTAATTCATACGCTGTTGTAAGAAAATAGTTACGGTTGTTATGATATAAATTTTCATTGAAAAAAAAGATAAAGAATTTAAAATATAATGGAATATGGTAGAATATGCAAGAAAAAACATCTCACATATGTTTGCAGTTCGGATCGGAATATCCGTCCCTCGGTCACCCGCTCATGGGCGGTCACTCGGCAAGCCTCGTTACCGCCCAATGGGCGGGCCACCTCGGGACGGATATTCCGATCCGAACCGCAAAATATGACAGATATTATTATTCTTGCATATCAGACTGGCGTTTCCGTTAGTTTTACCCATGCCGGAAATTTCATCTGGCATGGGGGTTCCAGATGAGTCGCGTGCTGTACAATTGCACGATAAAGATGACGTGATTTTACAGTTATGAATGATTTTGTAATTCATACGCTGTTGAATGAAAGTTGTTACGGTTGTAATGATATAAATTTTCATTGAAAGTAAAGATAACGAATTTAAAATATAATGGAATATGGTAGAATATGCAAGAAAAAATATCTGACATATGTTTGCGGTTCGGATCGGAATATCCGTCCCTCGGTCACCCGCCCATGGGCGGTAACTCGGCAAGCCTCGTAACCGCCCAACGGGCGGGTCACCTTGGGACGGATATTCCGATCCGAACCACAAAATATGACATATATTATTAATGTCAATATATTTGGAATAATCCACCTTTTTTACTTGCTTGTTGCTATTACACTTACAAAATGATATTATATATATTTCACAACTTGGACGAATTGTTATTGCCGTTATTTTTTATTGTAAGTGTTATATTTCTGTTTATTGGAGAATTTTGAAACTTATACGAGCAGTATAATAAAATTTTGTGCTTTTGAAATGATGGTATAAAACCTTTTGTAAGTTACTGATATTTTAGCATGTGCTCGTCACATAAAGTAAACCGTTACTGTTGGCCTAGTGGTTAACGCGTCCTCCTTCGGATCGGGAGGTCGAAGGTTCGAGCCCCACCGGGAGCGTTAATTGAAGGATGAATGTTTCTCGTGGGACTCGTTCCGAAATGGACACTTCGTGAGCCGCGAGGTAGTTAAAATGAATGGTTACATATATCTTTCCGCCTGGCGCCTGGCATAGTAGTAGGAGTGGGAGGTACAGGGTATGCAAGCAAAAGGTGTCTCAAGTCAGAAGTGACTGGCCCTTTCAGTAGGGGTGAAACTATAATAAACAAGACCTTTACCTTAACCTTTTTTTTACAAATAAAATATGTAATTGAAATCAGCATCTAGAAATAGGTACGAAATAGTTAAAAGATTGGAATTTTAGCACAAAATAAACTGAATGTTGATTGGATGTCCCTTTTTTAATTAATCAGATTGCAAGTAGTTATAAGTTTCAATAATAAATGAAGTAAATTATTTCGCTTATAAATATATTGTTCATATACGTCTTAACATTATCAGAAAATGGAAAAGTTTTGAGATAAAAATGTTTTCACACATCAATTTTCTGTTCAATGACATCATCATAAGATGTGTGTGATTAATTTACATATTAAGTTAAAAATGTCAATGTTTAAATCATTGGTTTATTCCGGTGTTAAAAGCAAGCAAACGCGACACACAAAGATATTTTAAAAGATACAACAACGAAACATTTGCTAATGGCACCGTTTACAAACCTTACACTTGTAGAATAAAGAGCTAGTGAATTAAATATAGTTACTGTTAAAGTTTTAACTTATTTAAAAACACACGGAGGAAACATATTTTGTACAGTTAGTTGAGTTATATGTATAAGGTAAAATGACCATTTTGAATTTGAAAGTATATATTAAACACAAATTGATTTTGATTGTGAATGAATCTTTCGTGCAGACCGTGTTGCTCTTGAAAGGAATATAATTACCCAAATAGTTGTTATATGATCACTGCGAAAGATTTTTACATTCATGATTTTTTATACTTTTCCAAATTCTGCAATCATCGATATTTTCTCAGTTGGCTTTTTTGTTGAAGTTTTATTTGACAATGATAAATCTGCTTGCATGAAAGAGCGAGAGGAATCAAAAATGATTTTTGTTTACTTTACATACACTTTATTTTGGAGTTAAAAAAGAGAGATATTAGTAGTCTTACAAATGTATGAAATACAAAATCTAAATAATTGCTATCTCTCGTTAACAAATGACTGGTGATTTTTTTTTGTATTTACATTTTGATTTCAATATTGAATTTCATTATTACACTAACAATGAAATAAAATGAAAATGTGCAATTGCGTCTTAAAACGTAGAAAAACATTTAGCAAAAGGTGACTTCAGTTTGAGCTTTGGAGTTCTTTAAAAATGTTTGAAAAGTTTCAGATATAAACGCCTACATATGTGATAGATGTGTCGTTAAAATCAACTGAAATCAACGAGAAACGGAAGTGATTATTCGCGTATGGAAGATTTCCGTTGCTCCCAAAGAGTTGATTGGATATTTATCAGGTAACTATTGAAATAATTGCGTTATCATTGTCTTTTCTTTTAACATTGTCTTTTCTTTTAAAACAGAACAATTTTGTAATGTCTTATCATCAACAAGCTTCTTAACTATACATTCATTATTCATTGCAATATGGCCAGTTGTACTACACTTTCTATAATGGTAAATAATCCGGAAACCATACTCTTGAATCTTTGTAATTGTACAAGGCAATTAATGATCTTTTTATTTTATGAAATTGTCGCAGCTTAAAACATCTCATGTTTGCTATTAAACATTTACTAAGTAAAGCTAAACTATTAAACAATGTTTTGATATATTCTTTAAATGTATAATGTTGAGATTTATTTTCTTGTAGAATTATGTATAACTGTTTCATATTTCATTATGCAGTCCATTAACACTGTAGAATTGAACAGATCTATGTTTTCTCGTCAAAAAAGAGGGACTTTGAAGTATTTCAGCTATCCAGCTAGCTTACTGAACATCGGTTGTTTTACTCAGGTGCCATTTCCTCTCCTTAGATAATGCTAAACGGGGCACCTGAAGTATTCCTCCACCAGTGAAGTTAAAAGTCGCCTTATGACCAATATTGTGTTGGTGCGAGGTAAAACCGAAGTACAAACGAGAGTTATATGAAAAAATTACAGAACAAAATTCGTTATTTTTATTTGACCAAGACAACTCAACTCACCATGGAGATTATTGTTCTAAATAATAATAAAATGTCTTCATGTATATAGAAGTTATACTCACAAATGAATATCTTAATTTGTAATTTAATCATTGACCATGAAGTAAGACCTTGACCTTTGCCACAAACACCTGAATTTTTAGTGCGACACTGCGACTCACTATGGAGTACATTCATCCCAAATTATATTAAAATCCCGCCACGCATGTAGGATTTACGCTCCGGACATAAGTTGTGTGCCGACCCCTTCCCTAGTGTGGCATTGACCTTTGAGCGGCAGATCTTGGTTTTGCATGTGATTCAACACCCCGTCTGTTGAACATTTGTATCAAACAATTTTGTAATTCTTCAAAGAATGAGCAAATATAGACCGGACAAATCTAGACGAACGCACGCTCTGACAAACGCGCATACATCAAACCGCCAAAAATGAACGACGATTAAGTCGACCTCAACACAACCGGGCTCAACAATTTAAAAATCAAGTTATACTTTAGTTTGTTATTTGACATTTGACCCATAAGTGTAACTCTGATTTTTGCCACAGACAAAGTCCGCCTCAAATGGAGAACATTTGTCTCAGGTTATATTTAAATCCCTCCATGCATATAGAAGATACGCACCGGAAAAGGTTTTGCGCTGCCCCAAGTGTGACACTCAAAAATGAATAACTCAAGATGTCACCCCTGGAAACTTCCTGTTTGCGGTGTTTTGAATGATGAATGTTCCATGTGATCCCCTTTGTTCCGCTTTTGTTTGACTTTATCAACCCTCTGGCCTATGACTCTATCATCGCTTTTCTATATTTATTTCATATGTCAGAAGTCTTGCTTCTACCGACACAAACTTTGTTTCTAACTATTTCCTACCACAACGAGTAACAATAGAACTTTACAATTTGTCGTCTTGGGGCATCTCAGAATTAGTGCCAGTCTTATGATTAATACAAGTCTATGAAAACCAATTTGTGAACACATTGGTAGATGATTAAAGGTTCACAATTAATTCACCATATCATTATATTAATTCCTCTTCAGCCAATGCTAGGTAGCATGGAAATGGAGTTCTTGTTTATTGGTTTACTGGGCTTTCTGAACTGATATTTATCATCACTATCGTCATCATTAACATTATACTCATCATAAGCATCATCATTATCATTATCAGCGTCGCCGGCGTAATCATTATCGTCGCCGTTACTATCATCGTCATAATTGTAATGATATTACGAGGAACATTCAATACTTTTATCCTCATATAATCTTAAAGAACATTTGCTGATGAGACGTTCAATGGCAGTCATATTCACTAACAAATTTACTTACCATTTGTACAATGAACCACAATACTTTAATTGAAGCAATATTTTATGTCGCATTAGACTTGATATAGCTGCAATGCATATATATTTTAGTTCGTGTGTCATACATGGACCTCTGGTCATTTCAAAGCGCACGGTACTTGGATTGGTCAAGGCTTTAAAATATATGGAATGGTGTGTCAAGGGTGACTTCCGTTCAGGTAGGCCTGCAAAATGTTTTCTCATGACAAGCATTGCTGCTGTATAGATTATAACAAAGCATGATTCAACATTGTCAGTAAACGATATATTTGTTGTACTGACATATCAGAAAGACGTATTCATTTCATTTTAAACGAGCGTTTGGTGAAAGAAAGGTTTGCTTCAGATGAGTACCCTATTTGCTCACAAAGGAGCAAAAGTAACAGCGCCCGCCTAAAGTATGCCAATAATATTCTAAGAATAAACAAAACCGTCATTTTCGGGCTATTTCTTCATTGCTGACAGGTGATTAAAGTTGTGTCTATGTGTTTAAGCAACAAAACGGGTCGATGAAAGTGTTTTCGAAAAGATAAAAAGGTCTTGTATTGCCAAAATGACAATCAGTATAGAGAAGAAATTATTTTAGTCCAGTGGAGAATTTGTTCAATTGCCGTATCGATCTTATCGTCATACAGTCACATGCTCCATATGCTCTTGATGTATGTCCTTGCGACTTGTTTCTGTTTTCAAGGCTTAACATATGCCTTCTGGTAAAAGATATACGTCCAGAAGTTCTCTTAACAACGCGATTTATCAGTGTCTGCAACAACCTAATAATATTATTATTCAGCTTTTCGAAACTGGACAGAAGGATAACAAAATTGTAGTTTGGTAGTGGCTGCATACTTGAAATGTTTGAAAAAGACACCATTCTAGTAAAACGTAGCAGTTGTTAAATTTTGACCCAGTAACAGAACCTTTTAAATGACCCTCATAATCCCCATTATTGTTTCCTACCGCAGGCTCATAAATAATGTTGGATGAATAGACAATCATTTTGGGAGAAAATCAGAACTACTTATGTTCATGAAAGCTAGATCGGTGGAAATAAAACCAAGATATAACCAAATAAATGTGTTTAAAGTTAGTAAATATCTGCCATGATACTTTGATTGCTCCAGCAAACATTGCAAATGTAAAACAAACAAGAAAATACATTGGCAACACATTCATTTAATCATAAGTATGTATTATATAAAATATCACTCTATGTCTATATCACTCAAATCTTTTATTCTAACTTAAAGTTTAGCAATGCATATGATTGAGTAGAATGGCAAACGAATGGCATGGCATGTCTTATGTCAATCTCATATTTCTTGTTTCACTTTTTGAAATGGTCCGTCGCCTCCTATAACATACGAGCTATGTTAGCTTTTTAATCTTCCTACCTTTTAAACCTGTCAAAGGAATTAATAAGACTATGTATGTTTTGTTGAGAATTTTAAAATCACTTTGCTGTTCAAAGAGGAGAATGTTACGAATATTTAGAACTAAGCGTTTATCTGGCGTGCCTTTGACGAAAATGCATTGTTAAATATTTGCTCAGTACACATCACAAGATATTTAACAGCTAAAATTCTATATATAAAAAGTAAAACCCACTTACATAGCTAGGTATGTAGGGGTGAAGGTCTATATAAAACGAGTTCCTGCTATTGAGACTTAGGCCTGCCATAACACATCGAAACATTGTGATTGAAATAAATAGTACTTCGCCTGATTCATATGTATACGAAATAAAAAGCTTAATCCTTTAATAAGAAAAAAATACTGTTTAGTTAGTGAAATTGTTTTTGAACGTTTTCTGTGGTTATATGCATTGTTTGGTGGTTAAGGCCAATGAATTATGCAATTAACACACACTCTAAAAATTAAACAAAAGTTCATAACAATAAACAATATTAGTTACAACTTCGGAGGTACATGATCTTTTCTTCTTTAATTTCATTTAAACTGTTTTATTCCAGGGAAAGTATTCATACAAAATACATGTTTGTTGTTGGTAAGTTAGAATTGACATGAACTTTACAGGCGATGAATAAACTGCAGTCTTTCTGAACTGTGTTTGAGATGCGAAGAAAAAAAAACAACAAAAAATAACCCAAACAAACACAGTACACTGCCCTGTATCGAAAACATCACGGAAAACGCCACTGTGAATAAAAAAATATGTAGCAAACTTTAGTATAGCAATTATATAAATAACAAATGTTTCAATCAAAGATACAATATTTTATGACCTTATTTGAGCTGATTTGACAGTTATATTTCACTGACTTTTATAGGTTATTTGCTTCAACAATTTAATAGCTCCTTCAACAGGAGAATTTGACTGATAATCATGTACACTTTATATCCAAGACAATGTTGTTAAATTTCAGAGTCGGTTGTAAAAATGACACAAAAGTTTGTAACAATAAAACAATAAATCATCCCGGGGAATTGCTGTTGGTTTCAGAATTTTATGAGGGATGATATCTTAACTGTTTCTCACAAACCTATGTGTTTCATTACCACGAATAAATACCTAGTTTTTCAACTAACTGTTACAAATCTGAACATGCATTAAAGTTTAATTCGTACATTGCACTATTGAGACCGCCTCCGTGGTCGAGGGGTTATAGTCGATGACTTTGAATCCAGTTACCTCTCTGGCGTGGGTTCGATCCCCGGGATATCTTTTGGTAGTTAAGCACGGAGGAAGGTAGTCTAGTACTGGTGTAACTCTCTAGGAACGATGAATAAGAAACAACCCGCCTATATGACTGAAATAATGTTGGGAAAACGCGTAAAAAAACAAACAAACAAACATTGCACTATTAAACTCGAGAAATTATTACTTTTCATTTTTCTTTGTGAATATACAAGCAGTCATATTCAATGAGGGTGTTTAATAAATTCGTAATAGTTTCAAAATACAAATCCATATTACAGGCCATGAATTGGTGATCCAGAATATGTTCCATTTTTCACGTTGTGCAGCTACGATGTCCTACTTCTGATAGATCAAGTACTTCTGTCAACCATTCAAATGATTTAGAATCAGTTTCCCTAATTATTACTATCACTTAATGTGATAACTACCCCGCAAAAAGAATATTATTTATTGAAAATCAAGAACAACTTCAAACAGGGGCAACAGTTGATATATTCTTATTATTTGAATATTAACACACTGATAGAGTCAATTATAAATGAAAGTTTGTCAATGGTCAAGGTGATTTTGGTCATTTTGTGAATAACCAAAATGTGAAAGTTTGGTCTTGTCCAATAATAAACCATTGAATATCAAAAACTGTAGAAATTTGGTAAGTATAAAGATGCCAGAAAGATCATTTAAGTTTGAAATAAAATTCATTTTAGATAGCATGATGATCAAGTCTAACATGTAATTATATGTTAAATTTTAAAGAAATCAAGAAAAATTTCATAATTTCCTTTGAGAGTCAAGGACAATTATAGGTCAATGTATTACTGTCGTAATGTCACTTGAAGATTTTGACAACAGGTTGGTATGTCAAAATATAAATCTGACTGGTTCATTAATTACAAACAGATTTGTCCATTATTATGACTTTAAATGTCAATGTCAATTAACGATCAAGATAGTTTTAAATAGTTGCACTTGATGATTTTTCCTTAGAGGTAGTTTATTTAAATTTAAATTAAAACAGTCTATTATCAACACAATTATAGCAATTTCAGCAAAATTCATTATTTTGGCAAGTACTACATAGGGTGTTTAACAGCCAATGTCATACCCGAATTGATAAACATGATAATTGTGTGTTATTTTATTTGTCAAAGTACCAATTGAATCGTTCCATAAAATGGAACAATGGCTAATATATAAAGAAAAATATAAATACAACCGCAGGGATAGCAATCATGTGGAGTTCTACGTAAAGTTTAGTTTGACCTACTAAAAGGTGCTATCCAAAATTAATTACAAATAAAGCCAACTTAAGAAATATTCAATAAATTGACATTCTTGGTCGTCATGATCAGACTTAAGTTACATTAAGTCTAATGCTAAGTGTTATTTTTTACGTATCAATCAAATCCATCCATTGATTTCTAAAGTATTTTCATTTTCAGCAACCTTAAAGTTAAAGTCATTAAAAGGTTAAGCTCAAAACTAAGGTAGCTCAGCATTTCAGGCCATTTTATGCATAGTGTAATCTTTTTAAGGAAAAATCAAACCAATCCATACAAAACACACTGATGTCAAATATTATCGCAAATTTTATTATTGGATCCTAAAGGTCAAAGTCCTGTTAAATCAAGGTCAAGTGAAAATTAACTTCTTAGATGGATTGTTGAAAGGGTTGTTATGTCTAAGCATGAATACACTATATCAATTTATAACAAATTTAAAGCCAATTATAGTATATTGAAGCACAATTTGATTTAATTACTTTAAAGGTCAATGCCACTTATGGATCAATGTTAAATCGCAAAAATATTTACAAGTAGACACCATGTCAATTATTATTTTCAATGTTTTATTTCAATTGATTGAGCTGTTTATAAGGAGAAGTACACAAAGACCGCCAGACTAACAGACTTATGTTGCCAAATGCTGAAAACGCATGATAATATCTGGAATAAAATTTATCTTTCATATTTAAAATGTGTTTGATAAACAGATAAGATGGAAAATTACAACATACTATTAAATCATATTTTATAACTTGAATTTGAACTTCTGATACCATTATATACGGGTATATTTTGATCATCTATCATAGTTTTATTCATAAAACAAAAGGTGTCAAGATGGCCAGGTTGCACTACAATGGAGTGTCATCATCCCATGGATAGTTTTATTTGAAAGAAGAATTTAACACTTTTATGTTTTCGTATAGTAAAATATTTTCTAAAACTATATCAACAATTATTGTCAGTTTATTTTAAGGACCTAACAGTAGTTTGGTTGTCCTTGAATTTCAAACTCATCTTCCTTTATGAATCATTTCCATTTTGAGCTTGGAATTTAAATTCGAAGTTATTTCATGTTATTAACTTTGTTTCATTGTCACTAATGGTCTCTAGTTGTCATCACTCACATATAATTATGTATAAGAGACAATATAGTCATGCCCATACACCTGGTATCGGTATTGTATGAGTTGTCTTCTTTTGAACTTACCATATTTCTTTAAACACGTTATTTTTTACTATTGCGATCTTTCTACTCATAATTGTTGACAAGATAGAAATTTCTGTTCGTATTTCATGTTTTATTTTCGTCGACATGCATGAACGGTGATGCGAACAAGTCAAAGAATTAATTGTTTTATGAAATTCAAGGGATGAAGTTTACGATTTCAAGCGGCAGTCAAATTTTATTATTAGACTACTTGTCTCAATTTTCCCGAAGTACTGGAAAATATATTATCTCTGAAGTATTAAACGAGGAACATTTTACAGCTGTTTTACGATACTTGACGCCTGTTTGTTGTGAATGATAAAAATTGAAAACATATTACTTGAAAATTAAAGACTCGGTTTGAATAAGCATGCTCATAAGATAAAGTAAATATACAACACCTCTTTCTTCCATAACACTTGCTTTAGCGTTTAACTTTGTTTAACACCAAACATGTTGCAATCTTTTTCTTTTTTTTATATTCAAAACCTTACATATTTTTTGCTACATATTCAAGTATAACAACACTTGTATTTTACCAAGAACTTCGTCATTTCGGATCAAATTCGGGTGTTATCAAAATTTGTTCCATTGGGTTGTATTTTTTGCAAGTGATAAATGCATTTAATGAAGATAAGTTTGTACATATATTTTAAAGTTTTTATTGTTGTTATTATTATTATTGAAATAAAATATTAATGGTGTTTCTATCTTCAGAGGCAATAACATATCATCTTGATCAGACAAATAATGGGAATTTAAACAAATGAGATGGAACCATCGGTATTATTTATCATAATTTTTGTATTTACATTCCTTTATAGATTACGCATAATATATAGTTGCAAGATAATTGTTATTACTTATTTTTACCTTATCAATATGCTTGTTTGCTGATTTTGAATTATCCAAACGGAAAGTCATGGTATTTTTAAGTCAAAAGCAAGCGGACAAAATGCACGAAATGAAATATCAAACCGAATTTTGAAATTCATTCATAGGAAAGCAAACCTCTAAAACTATTCTAATTACTGTTACAGAAGAACTGTGATGTCACTAGAGGACATGAACACTACCTATGTCATATATTATTACTGGAACAAGCTTCACCCATCGCATTGAAGGCCATAATTAAAAGAGAAGAGAAAAAATGTGAAAAACATATTGGTATTTTGCTCAATGAGAATAGAGATGCGTTTACAACCCAGTACGAAACAGAGTTTCTTCAATTAATTCAAGAGGATGATGTCAATGACGACATTCATACGTGGGACACACTTCAATTATGTGCTATGACTTTAGTTTTGTTTAAATCTGATCTAACTGAACCTGAACTTAAAGCCATTCAATGTATATATGATCAGAGGAAAGATATTGAACAATACACCGAATGTGCCTCCCTATCATTCAATACCTACAAGGAGAAACAATATTTATTGCACGATCAATTACTCGAGTTGATGACGCTAATAGACGACCAAGCTAAAATTGAGTGTAAACGCATGCTGTTTTCATTTGAATCAAAATCAATGAAATTAAGCGAAACACAGATAGCTAAACTAACACAGACAAATGATATCAAAACTCATCTTAAAATTGCAATTGATGTAGATGTCGTAACAGAGAATGATATCAATTGCGAAGAAAACCACCAAAAGCTCCAGACCAATGGTAAGTATTTGTGTTACAGTATGAATTCATTTTGATTCATATGGTTATCTTGTATACAAATACATTACTTCATGAACATGTTTGTATGCAAGTTTTCAAATAGTGTTAATCTTTAGCTATAGACATATAATTGTTTTAGATTGCCATGGTCGAATATAAAATTAAGAGAGCATTCATGTGTGTATATTCTAAATTTGTATTCAACATGAGTCAAACTGATACAATACATGGTCAATCAAATGATATACAATACAATTATATGCTATATGCAAAGTATATCATAAAATATGAGATCGTCTTCAATTTGATAATGACACGAGCAGTATAACGCCTCTGGTAACAGTATTTGTACGAGGGATGATATTTTTACTGTTTCTCACAAATTTGTTATTTATTTTATTACCCCGAACGAATACTTCAATGATTAGAAAACTTCAACTAAATCTACCTGTAACAAAATTGAACCAAGATTAACAATAACTCAACTGCCATTGCCTTACAAGTTGTAAGAGGACTTAAAACGTTATTTTTTATTCTTTAAGGGAAAGATGATTGAGTATATCCACCAGCCATAAACATACAATAAGCTGTGTTTCATTTTCATTTCGAATGTATCCTACATCTGTCTACCATATCTGTCATGTTTCACTGATTAAATTCGTTTTTATTGCAGCTTTAATCGTCTGCTTGTTCCATTTTGACACATAGTAAATCCAATGCAATAACTTCCTAAGAAAACGAATTTTTATGTCTTACTATTCAATAATTCAACCAAACGACAATTAAAACGCGAAGTACTTTCAAGATGCAAACAACTGAAATTTCTGTCTTTCAATAGGTTAACTGGTAATGGCCCTTTGTTGTGAAAATCGAAAAATAGGATGTTGAATAGAGAAAAACGAATGGCTGCCATTTTTGTTTTAGAAAATAAACCAAGTGACCAGATTTCATACTCTTAAAAAGTACTATTACCTATTTAACAGTACAAACTTCTTATTTACGTAGTTCACTTGCATTGACTGTACGAATAACTCCCAGTGACTAATGGGAAATTAACATTTCCAAAAAGTGAGGGGTAATAATAAACAATAATTTGATACAGCTGACTTATAATCTTATAAACAAAATAAAATATATTTCAGGCCAAATGTTCACTGAAGAACTTCAGAACAAAAATGTCTACATCAATGATTCAGCTATTTTGACATGTAAACTCAACTTTTCAACGGATAAAAATATTGAGTGGAAGAAAGATAAAAAGCCGGTTGAAATTTCAAACAATTTAATGGTCATGAGCAAGAATGGCAATCACTGGTTAGCGATTTCCCGAACATCATTGGAAGATACAGGTCAATATACGTGTGAATGTGGCCATATTTCAACTTCAGCTGATCTTACTGTTATAGGTATGCTTTAATCAAACTATCGAATTATAGCAACAATGCTTGTGTTTTATTTCAATGCTTAAAAACAGAAAAGGAGATAATCATACCTTACCATGGCATTTGCTATTCATAACTTTCAAAACTTTCAATCTAGTAAGCAAACCTAGTATATGAAAATTATAACCAGAGAACGAAAATGTTAGATTAGGCTTTAACTTAAGTTTGATTGTCTAACAAATTCATAATTTGTAATTAAATCGTAAATTTGGATAGAAATAATCCAAATGACAATACATTAAGTGAAAAGTAAAAGTATAATAGCAACATGGGCGAATATTAGTAACAGTCTATTCCATAACCAAATAATAGTTGTAAATTGGTTACAAGAACTAAGGGGCATAAATATTATTTGTACATTCACTGAAAAGATCCTGTTAAATAGGGAAATTTTGTTATGACAACATTATTTTGGATTTTTTAGTACATCATTGCGAACGACAAAACTTTTGCTTCATGCAATTAATCATTTTAATGTAGGATTTATTTTCAGTACAAATACGTACTTTTTCATACATAATCACAATATATGATTTAATATCGAATTACAAATTAAGTATGATTCGTTCATTTATCATTATCCCAATCTTTTGTAACAGATGAAGCATTACGTATAATCGTTGATTTGCCTGTCAAGATTGAGGTTATTGAAAAAGGAAACATTGATATAGAATGTAAGGTGAACCTGCTAACGAGTAAACCTGTTTGGCGACACAAAGGGAAAGTCCTACAATCATCTGATAGAACAGTTATAATAGCAAAGGGAATTACACATAAATTGATGATCACGAATGTAACATTACACGACGAGGGTGAATATTCAGTTACCTTAGGGAATGTCTCATCTAAAACAACAGTTGAAATACAAGGTAATATTTTTGAATTTTATCTTCGTTTTTGTCATACTGACCAATTTTATTAGATGGTATTATTCTCGATCAGGTCCCTTAATGTAACTCGTAATTGTATTCATTTGGTTTTGTTCAAGGCTGGTAAATTAAATTAAAGCAAACAATGTTATTAATTTCATGCTGAATTGCGAGATACTAGAAAATCATTTGTGCAATTTTCTTTATTTTATTTTATAATTAATTTTAGGGGAAACAGACCTGAATCACAGAAAACAGATAACACAAGAATTATACAGAAATTGGATGAGAGGAGCTCTCGCGTTGAAATATTTGAAAATTGGTTTAGAGGGTTTTTCCGACAAGGCTGTAACCAAACAACATAATGATCTAATGAAAACACTTAGCAACGCATGCAACACTTGTACAGAGGAAAGTCTTCTCCCACATAAACAAGATCAATGCCCACGACAAAGAAAATATCAATGTTTATGTACCAAAAGTCAAAAAAACCTGTCAAGACAAATGTGTCCAAATGGGGGATTTTGTGGTTACGTTTATAATAGAATAGTTTGTAATCATCGCTTTCAAGATCCATTATTCGCAAACACAGATATCAAGAAATGGAGCAGTGATCCGTGGAGTGTTGCCACATGTTTTATAAATACTACTGGCTACAAAGGCAAACAATCAGCTAAAGAGATTGACTGCTCTGGTTTGCTTAGTATGTGTATAAACAACATTGATATAGAAATGATGCTTGGAGAAGTTACCATCGATGGGAAAATAGATGCATTTGCACAGGTATAAATCTTCACCACAATTATCACCTATAGATGTATGTTATTTTAATTCTTGTAAATATATGATATTTAGCCTTTATTGTGCAAGTCTTGAACAGCCTTTTCGGATTGGCTTTAAGTTGCTTAATTTATAAGTGAAGTGTTTTAGCGACACATTAAACAATCAGTTTTTAGATACTGAAGTGTTACATTTTACAGGCAAGGGAAGCACGGAATGATATCCTTCACAGCCCAAACTATGAGCTATCTGAAAATCAACTGCACACGTTTATCAAAATGTTCAAAGAAGTACTAGAAATCAAGGACAAACATGGAAATACACCACTGAAAGGGGAACCAGGCGTTGCACACGCATTAAATTTACTGCAAATGGTAATTATCCTATAAGAGTAATGTAGCAATTATAAAGACTGATACATATTATTGGTGTATTATGTATTAATCGTATTTCTTTCTAAATTTATCAATAAACAATATAATTATCAATTTTGTAATATTTGTTGCAAAATATAATTTAGCAATTTCTAAAATCTTAACTCTTTGTTATAAATGTTATTTTGTAATAATACGTTCAGATCCTTTTGCATTTCATAAGTGTTGAAACACATGTATTGTCTATGAAAGTAAGTACAATCCCTTTATTTGTTCTAACACTGTAATGAATCACTATATATCCTCTTGTAAACGTGAGTTCGTTACTTCTAGGCTTTTCACACTTATACTCTGTCAATTATTTGAGTATTAACATTATTGCAACAATACAGGGTGAAAAAAACCCATAGTTTGTGACATGTCAACAATTTGGAAGTTTATTAAAAAATAATTTAACCTGGTAAATCTTAAGTTCATTTATACCTTCCCTTGTAGTACTTCCTTTGATTTTAAATGATACTAAAGGCCCTTCCATTCTTATAGAAATGGGCCTTATATGCATTCTGACATTTTTTTTATTGCATGAAAAAGGGAATTTCTTTAAATGAGTTTACGGACCTGAGTCATATCATAAATTTCATACAGGTGCAACAAAATCAGATTGAGATAAACCTGGAACATGAAATGAGAGAGCTGAGAGAGCATGGGATGTCTAAATTAGAAGAAAAATACAAAACAGCACAAAAACAGGCAAGTTTTATAGCTAATGCATTTGAGTATTGTTGGAACATGCTTTTATGACCGATAAAGTAAGGCAATATTGATTTTCAAGTCTCATAATATGAATAAAAGTTCAAAAGGTCTTTGAAAAAGACTGCTGTTCTAAAGTTGCTAGTCTATTTATTGTATACGAATCATTACTGAGAAAGATATGTTAGAACTGATGCCTTTTTTTCTGTCATTTTTATATGTCTCTCTGTTAACCATTACGCACGCTTGAAGATATAGCCTCATTTAAAATTTCTTTAACTTAAAGAATACACTGAGGCGAACAATACATTTGTGAGTAATGGAAAAGAATAAAATTTTACAATGTCATCACAGTGTTATGATGCAAATATACTTTGTGGTCATTAAATGTTCGTACCTTCTGACTTCTATATTAGGTAATCAAATGTAGTATTTAGACGATGGTATCCGAACCTTTCCAGTGTTCCGTTAGTATTATATTGGGTCTTAGATAATAAGGAAGTTAATTGATATTACCAAAATAAATAGAGGATATTGAATGAGTGTAAGTTCAATACAGTACTGTAAAGAAATCAAAAACTGCCATAGTTTGTACATGAAAGTTTTTGTCTCATTAACTTGTTTATTTCGTTGATTTGTTGTTAAAAACTCATATATTATCAATTCAGTAAGTAATTTTGGATATTTATCTACCTAGAATGTCCTTTCATTCAACATGAAGCACTGCTTATCTTTTTACTTTTATTATTTTGTTCAACACATACTGTAAATTTCATGGATGCAGCCATATTGGTTGTTATTGTTGTTAACTGTCGTAAAAATAATAACGATTTTGTGATATCTACTAGGATAAGGTTTTAGGGACCTATCTAAGAACCAATATGTTTTCAAACTTATCTAGCTAGGATAAGATTTTAGTAAATAGCATATATAATTGTGATTTTAATACTATTTCATTCAAACACAGTGAGAATTGTTACCGTTCAATCCAAGCGTCTGCAAACCGCTACACTTCGAATAGTTTTTCCGTGATTGTATAGTCTGATTTTATTGACCTGTCAATTATGAATACATTATAGCACTCATTTAAATATTCGATACTACTTCGGTTGTGTCCGTTAATTTTACGACAATTAATATGGAGTATACAGCTAACGTTTGGAAAATTCCCCATAGCTAAATGAAGTTTTCGTAACATCCGCAATAGCAAAGTCGGTTAAGTGATTACCTAATGTATGAGAGGTCCGAGGTTCGATCCCTTCTTTTGACATTTCAATAGACGTCACTTATTTTTAGACTTATTTTCTTTATTTTTAAGTATATTATAATGAAAATGGTAAAGCGCATTCAGAATTTTCTACACAGATATGAAACAACTAAGAAACACTGAATTGTCACGTTTTGTATTGTATTTTACGGCACTGAAATGACATTTATTGATCTTAATCTGAATGAATTTTGAATATTATTATTTAACAATCATTATGTTTTATACAAAAATATAGTGTAAACAAAAACGTGCAAAACCCAATTAACCAGAAAGAACAACCTTTACTTCAAACATATATTGAAAATAGTTATGAATAAGAAAGAAATGTCTGGACATACACTGTCTCGATCTTAAAACATTTAGGACATTTAGAAATTATATACCCGTAGTTTACCCTATTGCGCTATAACGGTCAGTGTAACTAATGCATTGAAACCAGATGAATTAAATCATACCTTACTGCTTAAATCTCACGGAATTTACCGAACAATTATCGAATATTAATATATTCTGTGCATTGACCGTATAATCAGTATAGAATTGACAGGTTAATAAAATCAAACAATAATAGAAGCACTTTATAGTTTTGGAAGTATTATATATCAAAGCATTGGTTGCGACATAATCTATCACACTATATGTATAAGCACTAATCATATTGTTTATGTAAATCATAAATTGTAATAAAGTTTGACTGAACGTCCGTTTAAGGGAAAGCTGTTATGGAATTCCTGCCAGTCATCGTTCTTCAATTTCATTGGAGAACGGCAACCGGTACACATCTGATTGGTCACTAGGAACACATTTAAAAAGCCTAGTATATATTGGCTGGATTCAAGATGGTCTGCTTTCAGACATGTTAAATAACATTATTGAGCGGCAAATACAAACATAAAATCTTGTAAGTCCCTGGTAAACTTTTCGAATACGTTGTCCACAAATGATTACTTAACTATATATCTATTGTTGATAAACATTCTGTATATTCTTATCTTTAAAATTTACTGAGTAATGTACAGTACTGCTTTATAAGAGACGAAAGCTTAACGTTATTATTGTGTGTATAAAGTATTAACGCAAGATAGATTTTGAATAAACTGAGAACTTTTTTATCAAATATTTAATATTTATTGCGTTTGTGTTTTCACCTGATACCCGCCGGCCGTTACAATACTGAATTTATTGACGATTTGAAAAACTATATTATGCGAGCCTCTGGCGCGATGATATTATTTTATTCAACGAGTTCAATAAATTTAGTAATGACCTTGGTTTTACACGAATTTAATATTCTATTTATCACATAACCAAATAAAGACCGTTTAAGGTGAAAAAAAAATCATTTTTTATTGACACGCCTATAGTATAACGCTTATATTTCGCGCGACTTTACACTATATTTGATTAACGCTAATAACGTTACGTAAAAAAATATGCAAGGCCGTGCAATAACATTTTAACGGAGTGGCAAAATCGGCACGGGTGTGAGATAAATATGATTAAAATTTAGTTCCCTCTTCGTCAGGTTTATGCACAATAAGTACTTGTTCAAATAATATATACAATGTAACATTTTAAGCTTTTATTTCTTCAGCATGAATTGAAACTTCAAATGATAGAGCAACATATAAAAGGTTTGTTCTTGCATTTTAATTTAAACAAATAGAGCTTATCCTTATACGACAATTTTACTAGGTCATTAGACCATGATTTGAATTCAAAACTAAGTATTTTCGAGATACATGTAACAGTGTAGTTAAAAAATCCTGTATCCTTTTGAAAAGAATTTATCCTGTTAAATTGCACAAAATTATAAATTGGTTCATTTTAAGCATGTAACGTTGGATTTGACAAAACAGCAACAATATGCATAATTGACATTAAGTTTTTAACACATGTTATACTTATATTCTCGTAATAAATGAATGGAAGAAAATTTTTAAAAAATGAAGCTACAAAGAGAATCAGATTTTGAAATAAAAGTGATGCTTGAAAAGACATATTTCAGAAAATAGGTGTTTGAGGATTTGACATTATGAAAAGTTTACATAAATGAGTTCATCCAAGAAACATTTCATTAAGAAAAACGGCTTTATTGCTCTAAAACAACAATTAAAAAAACATCAGATTTCTAAAAAAAAGTATTGCTTGTAAAAGAATAATCAATGTAAATTTAAAGTTATTATATTCATAATAGAAAATATTCCAGAGTTCGCAGACTTTTACTTTTCAAGTGGGCTTGTAACTATGAACAGAAAAAGTGTTGTTGTTTTAAAGTTACAAACACACAAGTGTTGGTCTGTGGAAAATATCTTTCAAAATATTTTGTCTTAATAAGTAATTTCCCAAGAAACAAGACACACATATACTATGTTTTGCATTATTGAATAGTATTAACATAAATGTTCGCAAGTGTTTGAGTTGTGTTTTTATTTACAGATAAAGAAAATGAGCTTCGGCTTATGCTAAATCTAAGATATGCGGGAAAAGAAAAGAATCTTAAAGGTACTTAATGAAAACAAAATACTTAAAAATCTGTGAGTCCACAACTCTTATCAATAAAAGTGTGTTAACATTGAAAAGGAGACAAATGGGAAACAGATTCAGAACACAATTGTTATTTTATACATTGAACTTTTAAGGACTAAAATGAGAATGTAACTGTTTTTTCAAAGGGAGTTGAAGAAGCTATATTTGAAATTTATCAATAATTCATGGTCAAAATACAAGTTCTCTAACTTTTTCTTGTTATTTTTGTATAAATACTGCGCACGTAGGTGTACATTAAAGGAGACGGAAACATGCTTTTACCTGTATAATTACGCAAGCATAGATTTCTTTTTTTTAAAATATGCATGACTCAGGGCGCCATGTGTAACGGATATGAAAGGGAAAGCATGACGAAACCTGTGTTACATTTATATGAAAAAATATAAAAATAATTACGGAGCAAATGTAACTTATTTGAGAATAGCGCTAATACACATGCAATTTGAGCGTGCATTAACATCTTCATATTTTGATGCACGTAAACCGTGCATTAATTCTCTATTATTTTTTTTCAGAGCACTTCTTGCTTGATTTACATATAAATGTTTTTGCTAAAAATGGTGATAAAAGTGCTGAAGGCAATCAACGAGTTTATGAAGTAATGAGAGACTATATTAAAGATAACGATGATATGACTGGTTCGCCTTTTGATGAAAGATCAACTGATACACCAATCTATCACCTCGTAGATTTCATCAAGGCCATAACGGAATGTCGTATCATTGATATTTCTACCACTGACCAGACGTCAACAGACATTAAAATCAACTGCCCCAGTTCAAATGCCATGGAAGATTTTCTTAAGTTTATCACCAGTAACGAATTTCAACAAGAACTGTTTGGCCTACGACGATGGCTACAAGTGCAATATGACATTGAATCGCATGACATAATTGCCAATTGCTCATCAAATGGCATAGAGAAAGCAAAACAACGGCTTCGTAAGTTGAATATGAATAATAATGATATATGATATATTTTATATTTAACATTGTTGTCGGTATTTTTGTAATCAGTGCATATTATACGTATTAAATGACTAAATCAAAATTAACTAAAAAAAAAATTTTTTGCTCAATATCGTTAAGATATGCAGGGATTATTGAAAACTTTTATAGGTTTATATTTTTTATTCGGTAAACACAAAAACATGTACAGATATTTGAAAGCGTACATCTACTGTCTCCAGACTTCACTGACGTAACCAGAACTTTGACTTGTGCCGAGCATCAAAATACGCAATGTACTCTCTATTGTCCTGACCATGACACGTTTTTATGTACAGCATGCAGGGAATCAAGACATAGGTAATTATAAACGTTTCTTAAAATCAGTTATTTATAGTGGTTTATATGAAAGAAAGCATGAAACAATGACTGTTAACTTATCTATCGGAAACATTTAAGTTTGATTTCTCTTAAATAACTTGAACAAAAAAGAGAAAAAAGTATAGTTTGACTGTTTGACTTAAAATTATCATTCGATGCCTTTCATTTGAAATATTTCAACCTGCCAAAAAGGTTCTGTTGATCTCTGAAATAGATTTATAATTGAGACATATCTAATATCCGATTGTTGGTAAAATATGATAAATGAAAAACAAATGTCAGCAATAGTTAAATATCTTTCATACAACAAAACAACATTAATTGACCCGACACTTTTATTCCTCATTTTAATTGAAAGCGTTCGACAATGGCTGACAACTTACCCGTCAGAACCATTTAAGTTTGATTTCTCTTAAATAACTTGAACAAAAAAGAGAAAAAAGTATAAAAAATTGTAAACAAATTAGAACAATTTATAGTTTAACAAAAAAATCGTTTGATACTTTTATTAACCCGACACTTTTATTCCCCATTTTACCATATTGAAATAATCTAAATTTATTTGGTTAGTAAGACGATTAAAATACAAATAGTCAACACCTTTGACGCAAAATGGAGTGTTGGCAGAATAATAAGACTTCTTGTCATAGCAATTGGCCGAAATCACATTTGGTCTACGCTGAGATACAGGTACAGTGAGCGACAAAATGGTTTCGAATTACTGGAGTTTTTTTATTCAGCATGCAATGTGGTTTTGACCCTTGGCGCTGCATTGAAGTTTCTAACATCCGAGGATAGCAAAAATTATCAGTTTCTGTTTTTCCGCAAAATGACTAAATTGTGTTGACCTGTACGCCGTATAACAAAACAAACAAACTAAAATATTTCATATCGACGAATTCCAGAATTTTAATAGTTTTTTTTAATATTAAACAGTTGACAGAGTAATACTTATTGAAGAGAGTATCCGCCAGTTCGTCTTTAATATGACACTTTTCTTATAATTATGACTAAAGAATAATATGATGAAATTTGACTCTGAATATTTTATCTAATTCCGTATTATGTGAATATGATAATCATGATAATTGTTTTAAATATGTTTTTATCTTGAGAATGTACAATTTATGTCTCATTAATAGAGGATATTGAACGAGTGTTGATTATTTCTTGCATATCAGATTATCTACCGTATACAACGATGCTAGAAAACACCTGTCTTACACTCCCCTATGTAAGAGAAGTAGAGTGCTTTAAATGATGTCAATGCCTTGCTCAATGAGTTTCGTTCTTAGGATGACGTCATTTCTATGTTTCGAAGTGCATAATGAGAATATAAGTTTTCGTAATTTCAGTCCTAAAAATAATTGATATGTTTTATGCAAGAAAAAGAATCAAACACCGGCTGTCGGAATATCTAGTTCTGAGAAAAAAACGGCATAGCCTCGTTACTGCCGTAAAAAGTTTCCCTCGACCTACATATTCCTGTCTTTACCGGCAGTCAGGGTAAGATTTTGATAACATTAAACTTATTGAAATAGTTGAATAAAATCATATTTTGCGAGCCTGTTTTATTCAACGAGTTCAATAAATTTAGTATTGAAACTATATTCTATTTGTCACATGCATAAGATATTGAAAAGAGTCATTTTTCATTGACGCGCATATAAAGTAACATTAACATTAGCGCACTTTAACACTATTTATATACAGTGCAAATGACGGCACGTCAAGGTGTAATTACAAAAGTGTGATATTTTTTCATTAAATGGTTGTATTACACTTCTGCGCTGCGGTTTATGTGATAATGAATTTTAATATAGACATTGCGTAATTGCTGGTATAAACCTTTTGTTATACATATTATTTTCTTGTAACTGATCATAGTAATTCATTCTTGTAAACATGCAAACTTTTTTTTTATGCTTATCATTTTATATGTCAATAAATAAGTGACTTGATCTTGGCCCTGTTATTAGTCCGAGGGTTGTCGTATTGGCCGAAGGCCGAAGGCCTTGGGCCAATACGACTGACCCGAGGACAAATAACAGGGCAAATATCAAATCACTTATTTATTGACAATTTTAATAAATAACTACATGTACTTATAATATTTCACATTTCATCCTCAGATATTTCTTCTTATTTTAATTCTAACATATTTTAATTATGATATAATAATAATAATAATAAATACCACATTTATATAGCGCCCTTTTCATTAAAATGTTCAAAGGCGCTTTACATCAATCATATATGTCTAAAACAATATAAATGAACAGGATTATGAACATTAAAAATATTTTTGCATTAACTAATAAAAGTATAAATTATGGAATTATTTTTACATATTAATACAATATAACTTAAAGATCCTTAAAACTTCACTTTACAATATTATTGTCATACATTAAAATTGTTCCTCAATATATAAATGTGTAAGAAATAATGTGCCTTTTAACATAAACTCATAAAATAAATATTAAAAGCTACTTTAAATGCATATTGATGATTTCATTGTTTTGTTGTCATTACTTTACAACAGAAAATATATGAACGATTGATAAAAGAATGAATACAGCGACATCCAGACTAAAAAATATTGAACCTAACGAACCTGGATAGCATGAGTACTGCTACACCAAGGTCCAGTACCGAGGGAGTCAGATAGCCTCCCCACAGCGCATGCAGACCCCCAGGATGACATCACTACTATCACCACAGAGGAAAGGGCCACGCCCCACACCTTAACACTAAATATTCTTGAAATCTGACCCCTCTGCATTCACGAGCCATATATTATATAACACATGTTAAATTATTATGATAAATCAATGTTAGTTTTTTGTTGTTTTTTTTTTTGATTTAAAAAAAAAGAAAATTCTGTGCTTAAAAAATGCTTAGCAATGGATTTATAATAATAGATAAGATCTTGCTAAATCATCGTTATAAAACAATAGAAATACTAAATTGATTTAAAAATTGTTTGTTTAAAAAAAAAACTTTTTAATAAAACTAATATTCAAATAACAGATACTTCGTATTCACTGTTTATAAAATTCATTCATAACAGTCACTGATTATTTTCCATAAATAGAACAACTGTAAAAATAACTACATTTTTTTTTTAGTTTGTTTGGAAAACCTACATTTTGTAACTTATATTGTACATGTACAACAAAATGTCAGACTGTCTACTGTGTTTCAAGTGAGCTCCAGACACCAGAAAACTATGTCTTCCCTGACACAATGTTAATGTTTAAAGTAACTTCAGAAATATTAGCACCACATAACATTGCAAACGGATTTGAGTGTTGTTTTGAGACATTCGAAGAAACACTTCGACTAGCATCAAGTGTATTGCATTATTGGTGTTTCATTTGCCAATACAGAGGTATTCTCATGTTGTATTGTTTGAACGTGGCATTGTGGAACGATATCGTTTTTAAGATGGTCGCATATGGTCTGATAGGATGTCAAAAGCTTGAGCCTGCTGTTTTAAAGTAGGGGTGGAATAAGCATTTATTGTTTAGAGGCTTTTCAACCTCTTAGATGAGCTATTTCCATAGGTGGCCGACCTGCTTGAACAAGTGTTTAGGCAAATGTTTTTCTTTTGCAGTGATATACTATTCGGCCTTCTAGTTTGCCTTTCTCAGCTTATTCTTTCATTATTTTTCCAAATTTATTTTTCCTACAGACTATGTGAACACCAAACATTTGTTTTTAGTATTTAGTATTCATTGGCAGAAGGTGAAACCTGCTATTTTTGTCTAGCAGATCGGCTGGTCTTCGGTGTCTATATTCCTTGTAGATGGCAACTTGACAAAACTCATCACCGGGTGTTGCAAAAACCTTGGAAGTAACTTCTCTGTGACAGTTTCGGCTAGATCCGTTCCTTGTTTTCGTTATTCTCTCTGAAAATATTTGAAATGAATTAACATTTAGTCATCCCTTAGCAAGAAAGTTTGCACTCTTGTAAAAGTGTGTCATAGCTGTTAATTTTGATAAGCTTTTTATATACTGAAAAATAGAATATAGTCAAAACTGTATTAAGCAGACAGGCAAGGGAGACACAAATGTTAGCTGCTCAGCACAGGCGGCTGCTTATTACAGATGAAAACAAGGACAAATATTACTTTGGAAACATTTTGTTGTGGCTATTAAAAACAGGTGGCTGCTTCATAGATCTGACTGCTAGGGCAGGTTTCACTGTAAGCTAATAATTACAAGCAAATCATACAATTAAACAAACCTGTAAATACCCCGTACTTCCGGTTATCTGGTGCTCTTTTCAGCTCAATATCTCCCATAAGAAGCTTTGTATGGTCCTGTCTACCACGCATTCCGAAGTAAACGCCATTGTTCAACCATACTGTCTGAAGAAGGGTCTGTGCATTACCTGTAATGATTATAAATATTTCTTATATATCTATAAATACATTTTTTTTAATTATAATATTGAATATAGACATACGTTTTCCATAACTCTAATTCTTCTCCTCGGCTTGTATTGTACATGTTGCCATTGTTCTAGAAAATTACAAAATTAGTGTTTATGACAGATTGTTTTAATGTGTAACAATCACCGCACAACAGATTTGTACTGATACCTTACGCTGTCATGGTTAAAACAATTTTAACTTTAAACAAAATGACATTTTTAATTGAATGCCAGCAACTGATAATTAAAGACATGCACTTAAATTTTGTATTGTTTCCAATTATTTCCTACGTACATGTATCGTTTTCCAAAATATGAATTCATTTATTTAAATCTGATAAAATGAAATTACCTTTGTCAAGAAGTTGTTTGTCTTCTAACTGCTGGAATTCGTCAGCAGTCAGTGGGTCGGCCTTAGACTTTAAATTCCCTTTGCCCTGTGCTTTCAGATGTTTTCGCTTGGATATCAAACTTTGGTTAGAATGACTGAAACGTTAATCTTTTTCTAATGCTGAATTTGACTTTTTTCTCCTTAAGGTGTCGATCAATGGAATATTGTATGTAAAGTGCCCGGTTCATACTCTGTGCCGTCTCTCCTGACTGTTGAAAATAAATGTACATACAGATGTATATCGGAATATATTTTAGACCTGGACTTAAAAAATCAATATCAGAAAGCATATAAAGTCAGGAGTGTTGAAATATGACTGAATGGTAGATATGCACATATAAATTTATTATGATCGGCACGAAACTGGAAAGCGCTCAGCAAGATTTGTCCTTATAGTTTCTAAGCCTCGCCTGATAAATATAATGTTTATTCCACAATAGCTTAGTATTCTTTATATTATCGTTCAAATAAATGTCATTAATTTATTTAGATTTTAGTTCTTCTTACCAAGAAAAAATCTTCCTAAAAGCACTACAAGCTCTTCATGTGGTATTTTTTCAAGATCTCTTTGTAACTTATGCTTTTCGTCCACTCAAACACTAATTTAACATCACTTCTGGTGTGTTTTTATTTTCATTTTCTTAAATGAAACTATCACAGTCTCCTGAAACTATCTTAAAGCGTTCCCCCTGTCCGGCATAATCCGGTCCTGAATCTGCTAATGTGGGGGGCTTATCCATCGACATTTCTGCAAGCTTGGAAAGTACATCTGGATCCATCTGTTCTTATTCACATAGCTTATCTAGATATAATAATTCATTAGCTAGAAGTTCTAGCAATTCTTTGCTGCGCGAAGATTTTCTAGATATTTTTTGTTGTTTCCTGGGTTCTGTTTCCCAGACGCAGACGACTTTGCAATTCATTGATCCAAGTGGGTAAATGTCCGAGTTAAAACAAAATGGCTGCCAATTTCCAGTTTCTTGCAGATTTCATTTTTTGACCCTGCATTATTAGCCAATCAAATTACTTCAAATGCGGGCTTTATATCTATATCACTTTTCGGCCCGGGGCCGAATACGTTGTATAGATATTGACCCTTTTATGAGGCATGCCATTGTGTTTTGAACGTGGCAAGTGCTTTGTTATAGCAATAATAACGAATAGTTTTTTAATAATGAATTTTAATATCTTTTCAGTAATCAAAATTTGGCCTTCTATAACAGGGCAGAAAAATAGCTCGCACAGCTTAAAAAGTAACAACCATTTCCTGAATATGATGACTATTTTGCACGTCATTTATTTCAACGGATTTCTTAGAGACAATGCATAGGTGCTGCTCGCCATTGTGCGATAAATGCCTGATGATGTCCAAAATGTCATCAGGACCGCAAACCAATAGTGTCTTTTTCCGCCACATGGTGAGCAGCAACCAAGTATTAATGTCGTTAATATCGCCGTTTATCTTGGTTGTCACCATTTCTAAGAAACAGACAGAAACTGTTGTCAATATCAAAAAACAGTTTAACAAACTGGCAAATGATTGCAGGAAAGGATGCAAACCTTTTGAACATATGCTTATATATAAACATGAAACTTTCAGAATTATGGGTACAAACATTTTGTTCATACATTCGTTTACAATAGCTGCCATATTTTTACACGCCAGTTTTTGGCAAATTCAACCCATATTTCTGCGCGCTTTAAAAAGGAATCCGTACCAAAAATTAATCGAAATTGAGTGTGGAACTAGTTTTTCCTCAATGAAAACACATTAGCGCACTTATTAAGTGACGTCACTTCAAAGTGTTACTACAGTAATGAAATATCGTTTTTATTTAATGGCTTGATAACACTCCTGCGCCGCGGTTTTTGTGATTTTACATCAAAGTGCAGGCCGTTATGTGTATAAATAAACCCAGAGATATATCTTATGTAGGTAAGGGCGCAAGCTTTTTTCGTAAATACTTTAAATTTATATTTTCTGACCGCAGACATTCAATATCTGGAATAGTGCTTTCGAAAAACCTTGCAACACAAAGTAGTTCTAGAAACAGAAACAACTTAAAACTAGCGATGCAAAAGAATGAAATCTTTTTAATTTTGTTACAAGTATCCTAGAATTATAATGCATTAATAGTTTAAAGTAGCTTTGGCTTATAGAAATGTCAATAAAATCACAAATGACGCCGATGAATATTTTTAAATCAATTAAAATTGCTCGGATATTTCCGAAAAGCTTCGAATTGTTCTGATCGGAATACAATGCCGCCTAAATGAACATTTGTTATTTAGACCTTCTTAAAAATAAATTTAGGGTGTTGACTCTAGACTAGGACAAGGACGAATTAAGGACAATCGATGATCATTTTTTGTGCCCCCACTTTTGGGGGGATTTAGATTTACCGTTTTCCGTCCGTCCGTGCATCCGTCCTTCCGTCAAACCGTCCGTTTGTTCTCTTTTGTGTCACACGTAACTCAAAAAATGTTTGTCATAGAGTCATGAAACTTTACAGGAATGTTGTGGACCGGGGTATTTTTGTCTGGATACATTTAATATTTTTAGAATTATTGCCCTTGATTTAGTAAAAATTTGCAATTTTCACCTTGTGTCGCATGTAACTAAAACAAAATTGACCTACAGTCATGAAACTTTACTGGAATATTGATCAGCATGTTCAGTTGTGCACCTGGGTATCTTCGTGTGGATTTATATAATACTTTTATAGTCATTGCCCGTGACTTAGTAACAATTTGCGTTTTTCAACTTGTATCACATGTAACTCAAAAAGTATTTGACCTAGAGTCATGAAAACTTACAGGAATGTTGATCAGCATGTGCAGTTGTGCACCTGGGTATTTTCGTGTGGATTTATTCAGTATTGTTAGAGTTATTGCCCTTGACTAAGTAAAAATTTGCAGTTTTCAACTTTTGTCGCATGTAACTCAAAAAAGATATTACCTAGAGTCATGAAACTTCACAGGAATGTTGATCAGCATGTGTAGTTGTGCACCTGCATATTTTTGTCTGGATTTAATTAGTATCTTTAGGGTTGTTGCCCTTGACTTAGTAAATATTGCAGTTTTCAACTTGTGTCGCATGTAAATCAATAAAGTTTTGACCTAGAGACATAAAACTTTACAGAAATGTTGATCAGCATGTGTAGATGTGCACCTGGGTATTATTGTGTGAATTTATATAGCAACTTTAGAGTTATTTCCCTTGAATCAGTCATATTTTGCAATTTTATCTGGTGTTGCATGTAACTCAAAAACTGATTTGACATAGAGTCATGAAACTTTACAGGAATGTTGATCAGTATGTGTAGTTGTGCAGCTGGGTATTTTCTTCTGGATTCATTTAGTATTTTTAGAGTTATTGCCCTTGACTTAGTGAATATTTGCAATTTTCAACTTGTGTCGCATGTAACTCAAAAAGGATTATACAAAGTCATAATACCTAACGCGAATGTTGTTCGGCAGCTTTGGTTCCGCTTGGCTTGTGGATTTATCCAGTATTTGTTAAGTTATTGCCCTTGACTTCGTAAAAACCGTTTCATTATGTTGTGTTATTTGTTCCCTGAGTGCTTGAGTTAGAATCAACCAACTTTTAAGGAATAATGATCAACATCACTAAATTACAGGAATAATGACCAACATCACTGTGAGGCTATGCTCCTGGGACATTGCTTGTGGATTTTTTTCAGTTGTGTTAGAGTTATTGCCCTTGAATTACAGTAGTATAAATTTGCAATTTTTTAACTTGTTCATGCATAGCTCAAAATATATTTGACTAGTAGGCCTAAAAATTTACCAAAATGTTAGTCAACATGTGTATTATGCACCTTGGGGTTTGCTTATGGATTTATTCAGTATTTGTAAAGTTCTTGCCCTTAACTTAGTAAAAGATTTTTAGTTTTCAACATGTAGTCCACAAATATTTGACCCGGAGTGATAAGATTGACAGAACAGTGGCACGTGGGGTCACCCTTGGTTTATGGACACATTTCTACGTACCATATGGTCTTACAAGTTAACCTCCCACCCCCCGATAATTGAATCCGCGTAAACAAAGCGCTAATTTTAGCAAGTGCCTCTATGGCCACACTTCAGCTCGAGTAGTGAAATATCACAAAATTAATAATATTATTCATGAAAATAAGGCTGGTTTCCTTGCGCTGATCATTTATTTACAATATATCTAGCTCTAACTGAAATGCTAAAAAAGACAAAAATGAAACTTTCCTGTGCTTTTATATATTTCTCTTTAGCTTTTGATAAAATATGGAGGATGGGTATAAATTGCTCAGAAATTCTATTTAGGTAAAGTTTTCATAGTTAGTATCAATATGTACAAAGCATTGAATCATTTATTTTCATAATAGAGCTGTATCGGCGTCGTTCATTTCCAAAATAGGGGCAAGGCAGGGTGTGAATTTGTCTCCAGTCCTATTTTCCATGTACTTAAATGACATCCAAACGTGGTTACAGAATAGTGAAACTCATGTTTCACGACGATCTTACTTTATGACTTACACTTCTTGTTATTCTCTATGCAAACGATACTATTCTGTTATCGAACACCGCTGACGATTTCCAAATTTGATTGAACAATTTTAATGATTATTGAAATAATTGGCATCTAGGTAAACTTGAACAGAACTAAAATAGTAATTTGTGATGCTCGATAAACTAGGAACTTTCGATTTTATTTCGGAGACGAAAATATTGAGGTAAACAATTCTTATCATTACAAAGATTTGACATTCTCTTGCAATGGTTCGACCCTTTAAGCTGAAAAAAAGATTTTAAGGTAATGTATTTACGTTTTACCTTTAGATCTTATCATTAAACTTCTTTATCACACTGCCTCATCTATTTTAACAATTAATATTTTTATGGATAGTAAATATTTGAATTTGAAAATTTAGATAGATAAAAAAAGTTCAAAATGAATTTCTACGTAAAATAAACAAATGTCGTAAATCGACCCCCTCCCTATTCATGCTAACGGTCGAACTTGGACGGTATGCATTATCTGTTATTATTAAAACTAGGATGATCTCATTTTGGTATCGTTTCATTAAGGGAAAGAAGATAAAATATAATTCCAACTTTACAAATACATGACCAGATTTCCTAATCACGAGTTTAAATTGATCTCTTCTAAGATATAAGGCATTCTTAATTGTGTTTGCCGCCATGAACTTTGGCAAAACCCGACCAAAACCAAAACAAATTACATGCATAAACATTAAGTAAACTTATACATAAATACTAATAAACCCATTTAATAAGTCTTGGTAATTGCAGATTCACATTATGAAGATTATTTCAAAATTTTAGAGCAATCTGAATATATTTCTTTTCATACTTCTAGTAGAGAATGTTACGATGGTACTCTTTATAATAAAAGACTTTGTACATTGTGTAGCGACAATCAAATTGGTACCAAACAGCATTACTTTTTTCATTGTAGTTTTGTTCGGGCGACTAAGAGAGCATTTTTCTAAAACGCAAATTTAATACATGAACGCGAAATTTCGATTAAATTACTTTTAATATCAAATAACATATATGTAAAATGTATTAATACTTCTATGAAAAAAATCTTAATGCCCCATATTTAATATTTTATTCAAGATTTCATTTAATATTACTCATTCGTTTGTGTGTTTCCTTTTAAGCGTATGTTTATTTTTTTCTCAATATTTTCTTTGTATGCAATATCTTATTTACTAATGAAGTCATTGTTTCAGTTAGAAATGCAATTACATATTATCTTATTGTTTAATTTTTAAATCGATAAAGCTCACATTTCACAGACAAAGTCTTTCCCAGCATATTACAATAAGTTAATTCCTATTGGTTCATAATAATTAAGATTTTCTCCTATGCATTAAGTAATACTTTTTTTTAAATCTATGAATGACCTTTCTTTCAGTTGTTTACTTGTAGATAACTGTTATGCACAACAATGTGCAGATTTACTGCATGCTTGTGCTAATGTTTAATACTAAATGATGTGCTTTACATACACTGTACATGCACGTGCGTATTTGGAACATACCTGTTTAAATCATAACAAGAGACAACCTCCAAGTTTTTGATATTCAAAATTTATAAAGAATAATAAATTAACGGTGTGCATTGACTAGCTCGGCTCGATATTTCATTTCTAAGTTTAGAAGAAGATATTTGTTAATTTGTATTTGTTTTGAATTGGAAGTGTACTCTGTTAAATGATTATACATTTTGTACCAGAACTATACATTCTCTGTTATATAAACATTTTTGTTATGTTCTCCAAATTGAAAAAAGAGCTTGGTTGAAAATAAAAGACATGTTTTGTTCTATTCTGTTCTTTTATGATCAAGCAGGGCAAAGCGAAAATATTTTCGGGAAAACTTTCGCCAGACTTCGCCCTAAACACAGTCACTGCATACTAGGTGCCCTGCAATATGAATTATAGTATATCAAAATAACCTTACACAGGAAAATACATACAGATGTACAGTACGATTTAGATTGCGAATATCAGAAAATACCACTGCGATTGCATCCCTTTGATTATATGTTTGTTGGACAGAATTGCAAAAGCCGTTTTCTTTCTATCAAACTTGAGTATATGTACTGTTAATGTTTGTTTATCTCGAGTACATGTATACAAATGCACTTCACTCTAAATATTTAATAAACTTTGTTATATATGCATTTTCAATATGGAAGAGATTGTAATTGTTCTATCCAGTAATGACAGATTCATTATAATTATAAAACGATTTACGCTTGATCTAGCGGGCTAATACCTACATCGGCACTGATGCCGCTCAAGCGGAAGAAATCATTGTAAACAGCAACAATGAGCAACCTATTTTAATTATAAGAAATAAATTACTAAATCAGGAAACAACAATTATATTCGAATATTGGGATACCTCAGTTGTAATGTCATATTAAATATACTGGTGAAAATTCCCTTCCATAGATATTGTCTTGTTCAAATCTTAACGTATATCTAAACGTCGTATTGAAATATGAGCCGTATCTAATTAAATCATATCATTTAAACTTGTGTAAAAGACCATACAAATGTTTGCTAAATGCTAGATGATTGTATGGCTAGTGTTTGTCAGTATTTCTTTCTGTGTTGTTGTTTGTATTCATAATCACAAATTAAAATTGTGTCAATAAAATAATGTTTGTTTTTCGTTTCATAAAGCCAATGTCTTGGAATAAAACAGGTTACATCTGCAAGGTCTTATGATGCACAGAAACGTCGTCTCAAAAGTTTGAAAGGAAGTTATAACGTTAGGATAGATAATACTTTAAAAGATAGAGACAACAATGATAAACATAGGTGTTTTATCACAAGTATGTGTATGCTTCCTAATGATGAAGTTCTCTTTGTTGATATCAGGAATAAAAGACTGAAGAAATTGGACTGTTCGTACAAGGTATTGAGTCACTGTAATGTACCTGAATATCTCTATTCTGTATGTTATATAGGCAACAATACAGCTGTTGCTAGTTTAAAGGACAATTCCATACAGTACGTGAATGTGTCAGGTGAGATAATTTTAAGACAATTAATGAAGCTAGATCATAAATGTTACGATCTAGCTTGTCACGGTGACACGCTTTATGTTAATAGTGGAGACACAATTTACAAATATGACAAATACTGTAAACGAAAGGACGTTATTTATCGGTATCGTGAAAAGCCGCCAATGTTCTACAAAAATACAATTGGTATAAGTGACAATGGTGATCGACTATACTTTAGGAATGGTACAGATCTAACTACAATAGATGCCAAGGGAAATCTTTTAAACAGTTCACAATTTAACGATTACATACGTGATATATGTATTGCTGGTGAAGGTATTGTTCTTGTATTAGATGAAACAAACAATGTTCATCAGCTGGATTATAATGGGAAAAAGCATCGGACTGTTAATAGCATACCATTAAATACTTTAGTTCCGCGTTCTATGTGTTTCGACAGAGAAAGATGTAGACTTATATTTGGTGGTGGAAAAAACAAGATATATTTTTACCAATTTAAGATTTAGCCAAGTTAGTTAATAAAATTGTTTTGGTAAACCAAGAACCAAATGAAAAATGCATTGCTAAACTACTTTTGTTTATCAAATTAATAAGTTTGTAAGTTGGCTTATTTCTTCCTCACGTCATTGCTTAATTATACAGTACATGTACATGTTTTTTTTTTCTTTACAAACAAGCACTTCGTTTATTCAGGGTTTATTTATTTCATGCGATATATGTACATTTATTTTTATCATAGAGTTAAATACTGTATATAAATAAAATAAATTCTCTGAAAAACAAGTTACACTGCAATGTTTATTTATTCCTTTCATTTCATTTTTTTATTTTATATTTACATATTGTTTATATATGAATCGATACACGCAGAATGTGTATGCAAATTTGATAAGACCTATATACAGCACACACACAAATGGTACGGCCTAATACGAGGGATAATCAAAAATAAACTGGACTGAGACTGTTATTTAAAGAATTTTCAACCTATCACTTATTGGTATATATCAAACGTTTACAAAAATCAATACCTGTAAACTGATGATATACCTAATCTAATAGTCCAAAGCAGCGAATTTAAAAACCATGGTAACGCACACCCGGCGCAGTGCGTTAATTTGCGGTGACATCAGGCGCTTTATGATGCGTATATTTTACAATATGGCACATTTAGATTTCAAAATACGCCGGTACTTCATAAAACATATCTTTGACCTTGTCAGAAAAAATGACTTCATTTAAGCCTTATCTATATTTGCAATCACAATTCAAACGTTACTTTTTAAAGAAATACTGGCGTTAAAACTATGTCGTCGGAACGTCTCAAAAATCGATCAAAAGAAAAGTTTGTCAAAATTAATGCGAGAAACTGTTTGAAACGTAGAAAAAGATAATGACTTTAAAGGGAAAAGTCCCTTGAAGCCACAGCATAGTTTTTGATTAGCACAAACGATTAAGAAAGTTTAATATAGAAATGTAAAACAGGTAAGGAAGGAGCAAAAAGAAGAAATTTTCAAGCACGTTGGTGACGTCAATCGCTGATACGTTGAAACATGGCACAGAAGCTACGGGACGGTGCAGTCAACTATCTTTGATGATAATTGTTATTGCATAAGTAGTTTATTGCATGTGAGACTTGTCCAGCAATGAAGTTACAGAAGGAAAGATCGGTAATTTGCGTCATTACAGGAGCTCTTTATGATCATTCATTCTATCACAATACAATATGATACCAACTTGTACAGAAATATATGTAGGCAGTGGATCCGCCACTATCAACAACATGTGAAACACGTATAGGCTTACTTTATTAATGAGTAAAAAGCTGCTTCTTTAAAGAAAAAAGATTCTGACGTCGTTAACGTCAACTTGAAAGTTATACCATGCGCCGCATTGCTTAACATGTACATGCTAATAACTGCATAACTCTTTTATTTGTTAAAATTTCTTATTGGTATTTTTTGTATCATTTAGGGGATAGATTCCGATTTATGTTCCGTAATGCATATAACAGGTATAGAATCACTTACAAAGTCCGGTTTATTTTTGATCATCCCTCGTGCACTAATACCATACCATACTGCAGGTCTACAGCCTTAACATTTTCTCTCAAATATACATTGACATAACCCCCATTATATTGATTTTTTTTTAAATTGGAACACTTTAGAGACTAAGTGAATTGACCACCATGGCTTCATATTGGACCCTTAAAGTAACAGGGAGAACACGTGCAGCCTGACTGGAGCTCAAACCTGCCATTATTTGAATACCATTCCACACCTCTACCAACTGAGATATAAGTTTTCTTAATTACATATCTTCTCCCCTTATTATTGAACAGCTTAATATATTGTGACATCCCTACCATATTAAAATTGTTCATGTTTTCATGAATAACAGAGTATACTTGGTATAAGCAATATATCACATTTTGCACCAAATATCACAGGGTAAGAAAAATGTGCCATTTGACCGGAATCAAACTTGGGATCCTCAGAATATTATACATGTATGTGGGCTGTACTGACTGAGCTATCTACCCAGTATGTCATGAATCTATTATATATATAATCATTGGCTTATAAATTAAAGAAACATTCATTGATATTGACCCATTATTAAAAGTAAAGAACATGTATCATATGTATAGTCTTGAAGTCTACTTTGGATCATTTTGTTAAAAAATCGTTTCATTCAATAAGTCAGTCAGCTATGGCCTCCTGCTGCTCATCTCCGCTTTTCTTCAGATGTGAGCTGTTCTTACTGTCCGGCTTGTCGACAATTATATAATTAGGCTATCTAAGGGTGTCGTTTCCAAAAGTATCTCAACCTCTGTATGCATTGTAGGTCAAGCAGTTTTATTCTCACTTGAACCGGGAAGCATTGGCGCATAACCCGGGTGTAACCGGGAAGTACCGGTATTACCCGTAGCGTTAATGTGGCTAAATCAGTGATGGTCGGGATGGACCTTCTTAAAACCTTATTCAGTTTGGTCTCCACCGGGATCAACCGGAAGTACGGAAATTTGATTTTTCAGAAAAAAACACCCCGGTACAACCCGGTTCATCGGCTTAAGACACCGTATCAATACCGTGGCCATTATCGGGACAGTGTTAATGGGTCTTAATGCTACACAACACAAACATACAATAGACTTACTGCTAACTCACTGCCAAAATAATTCAAATGTTTATAATTTTGCTGTTCATGGCATTTTCTTTCGGGTTTCAGGTGTTTCTTCTTTTTAAGGGATGTAACCCATGTTTACTAATTTGTTTGTTTTTATCTGTCTCTCTCATAGGCATTATGTATATTAACAAAAATATATCTTTTATATTTATAAATGGAATACAATAAGATGGAAGTTTTAACAGCAAGAAGTTCATTAAATAGATGGAGGTCCAAGAATGATGAATATGCATAGAAATACTATTTTTAGACTTGCTTTATTATAAACTTGTTTTTTCTATTTGTTGCAGTTAGTAATTTTATATTTATTAATTTAAACATGGGTTATCAGTAAAGATTTTATTATAAAGATCTTCAGGACTCAATCAATTATTTTTGTGGTTTCAGGGGGAAATAAAATGCTATTTATGCCAAATCAAAGCCATGATGCTTGCCCAAGGCTAAATGATTCAAAAAAATAAACTGAACCATAATCAGCAAAGAAAACTCAAAGATAAATGAGTAAATGTATTTATTTAAATTTTTATTTTAAATTTTAACATAATTTAGTAAATTTCAAAACATCAACAAAAAATATGTTAAGAGAGAATTGTTTAAAATGATATTTCAATTCAAGATTTAGTGTAATTATTAATTTTAATGACTTTGATTTGTTAAAAATCTGTGTTTTGTTAGTTAAATATATTTCATAAAAGTCACAAGTTCCTGGAAAAATATTTCGGTGTATGATAATAGAGTAAAACGTAATTTGGCACTTACATCATTATTCTAAGAGAAAAGATCTAGATAAAGTGTAAGAGTGAGGTATCGCATGAATCCAGGGAACTTTGATATACAGTAGTTGCTAGTTTACATAGTTTCAGATGCAACCCTGGTCATAGCAGTTTGGTCCCATCTGTAAGAGTGTTGACAGATTTCATCATGGTTAAGATTGGATCTTAGCTATCTCATTATCCTTGGATCACAAGATCAAGATGTTACAACTCAAAAACAGATCATCGCCCTATGGATAAGATTTCTATTTACTTAATTTGCATTTTTTCATTGATAACAAAACTTTTTATGAAGGTTTTGAATACATAGCATTTGTATTTAATTGGTAGGATTATGTTCTGGTTCATAACTGTTTACTGTTTGGGGGAGAAAATGTGTAAGCGGGCGTATAGATCAGTCGGCCAAATTATGGTATGGTACTTTGAGGGTCCCGGTTCGAATCTCGGTCAGGCTGCACATTTTTTCTCACCATGTTACAATTGGCGCCCAACTTGTTACCTTGACTGCATATAGCTAAGAGTTAATTCACATAGCTCTGTATTACCGACAAACTTCAATATAGCGGAGAAGTAATTACAATGGTTCAGAACTGTTCCATATTTAGAGGAGTTGATTTGTAAGCAGCTTAATAGCTTAGACGGTTGAGCTGTAGTAAGGTATTCTGAGTGTCCCGGGTTTGAGTCCTGTTCAGGCTGCACATTTTTCTCACTCTGTTACAAAATTACCAATTGTTAGCACTTAAGAATCTTGTGATAATCCTAAATATAATACATTTAATCAACCAGGACTAAAATTATTAAGGTTTTATATGCATTAAACATTTTTAATCTTGTTGCATGTAATTATACAAATTGATTAACTTGTATATATATAGAAAAAAACTATAGAATTATAGAAATTAAAAGGTTTACAGAATGATATGGATCCTGCAGGATTGTCACCAGGGGGTATAATACATATTTCAGTGTTTACATGTATTTGTTACCGTTGGCCTAGTAGTAAAGGTGTCTGCCTTCAGATTGTGAGGTTGAAGGTTCAAGCCCCCACAGAAAAGTTAATTGAAGTATGAATGTTAATCGTGGGACTCGTTCCGAAATAGCCAATAGCTGTTAGGTAGTTAAAATGAATGGTTACCAATTTCTATCCGCCTTGTGCCTGGCAAAGTGGTAGGAGTTGGGAGGTACATGGTATGCAAGCAAAAGGAGTATCATAAATCAGAAATGGCTTGCAATTTCATTATTGGTGACACTATAATAAACAAGACGTTTCCCCTTGACCTTTTATTTGGTATTTAACTTGTTCACAAAAAAGGCAAGTCCTTGATGTATTTTTATATTTATTGTGTCACTGCTCAGAGGAGAAAATGTGTAAGCCTCTTGAGAGCTCAGTCGGCAAGAGCTGTGGTATGGTATTCCAAGGGTCCTAGGTATGTGTCCCGGTCGGGCTGGACATTCTTCTCATCCTGTGACATTTGGTGCCCAACTTGGGGATGTGACTGAATATAGCTCAGAGTCAAATTCACATTGCTTTGTAACCTGAGAAATTTGAGGATGAATTTCAATGTAGCAGGAAAGTATTTCACGCTATTTAGGGGAGAAAATGTATAAGAGCCCGGGTAGCTCATTTGAAGAGCCGTGGTATGGTATTCGAGGGTTCTAGGTTCGAGTCCCGATCTTTTTTTTTTTGTTGCTTCCTTCACTTCACTTTCTTCATCCCCTTGACTGCAACAAAACAAAATAATTGAAAAAAGTGGCATCGATGGGTCACGCACAGGTGACAGTATGATTAAACGACATTTTAAAGCGAGTGTACGCTAAATACTCGTATGTGGCAACAAAATAATTTTTTATTGTCACGGTTCAGAAATGTTCACTAATTAGGGGAGATGATGTGAATTGGGTTGATAGTAGGTTGTAAGGACGCGGAACAGTTTCCGGGGCCCGGGTTTGAGTTCGAGCAGGGTTTCACATTTTTTTCCCCCCAGGCACTTGCGCCCCAAAAGGGGGCCCTGACTGAATATTGCTCAGATTTAAATTTTAATTTTTCTGTAACTACTATGGGTATGATGTGTAAGGCCGATAGCTAAGTTTAGATATATACGTTATTCCGAGGGTCCCGGGTTCGAGTTCCGGTCAAGCTGCACATTTTTTTCACCCTGTGACACTTTGCGCCAAACGGGGGACCGTGACTGAATATAGCTCAGAGTTTATTTTACATTTCTCTGTAACTCTGTGAAATTCAAGGATGAATTTCAATGTAGCAGGGGAGTATGTCCTGGTTCAGAACTGTTCACTATTTAGGGGAGATGATGTGTAAGCGGCCAGATAGCTAAGTCGGTAGAGCAGCGGTACGGTATTCCGAGGGTCCCAGGTTCGAGTTCCGGTCAGACTGCGCATTTTTCTCACCCTCTGACACATTACACCCAGCGGGGGACCGTGACTGAATATAGCTCAGAGTTTAATTTACATTTCTCTGTAACTCTGTGGAATTCGAGGAAGAATTTCAATATAGCAGGGGAGAATGTCACGGTTCAGAACTGTTCACATTTTAGGGGAGATGATGTGTAAGCGGCCAGATAGCCGCGGTACAGTATTCAGAGGGTCCCGGGTTCGAGTTCCACTCAGGCTGCACATTTTTTCTCACCCTGTGACACATGGAAAAAATTGTCTCCCCTCCCTCATTTATCTTTTTTGTGTTGTCGAAGGGCCTATATTCACAAAATACTGAAAAAGGGTAAAAAGGTGTGTGAAAAAATAAACTTTTATAAATGTTTCTCAATCTCAAACTGGCCATAGCTTTCGCAGAAGTGATAGGTCTACCGGTGCGGCGATGGAGAATTCGTCGCAGAAGCGGGGAAAAACATGGTTGTCGGAAAGTTTTTTGCTGGTGTCGGTAAGTTTATGACTTATTTTTACGTTATGTTTTTATGTTTAACTGATAACACCTAGTGAGACTGGAGCCCACATATGTACTCTTCCAACTTATTACACGCATGGGGTGCAAATCATGACCAGTTATGCAAACACTTCTGTACAGTTTGACGAGGGGACGCTACGTTTGCCTAATTTTGTTTATAACACTACAAATGTACTCGAAACTACCCCTAGATACACTGGCATCGCATCGTATGTATGATAATAACACAACAGAACCATATTTTGGAACTTTTGGAAATTGATATTACCATTTTCATAAAAGAATTGACAAAAATTGATTACAACGCAGACGGCGGTGGATTCGATTGCAACGCAGTGCGGTGGGCCCGATATCATTTATGTCTTTTTTTAACGTTAAAGTCACCGACACTTAGGAGTTGAGCTCCAAACACCTAAAAATACAAATGAAATATATATTTGTTAATCCTAACACATATAGTTGTTATATATATATCAATGAAAGTAAATATACGCTTTTTTGCATTATGTACCTTATAAATATGTTTTTATAACACAATCCCTGTTTTAGATACTAGTTTAACATATTAAGGTGTATGTTAACTACATGTATGGGTTGTTTAAAATTAATTATAATGTATACATTAATTATAAAATTATCTTGTATTCTATTTTTCTATTTTCAATCTATGCATCATGTACCTTATAAATATGTTTTTATAAAACAATCCCTGTTTTAGATACTAGTTTAACATATTGGGGTGTATGTTAACTACATGTATGGGTTGTTTAAAAATTAATTATAATGTATACATTAATTATAAAATTACCTTGTATTCTATTTTCAATCTATGCATCATGTACCTTATCAACATGTTTTTATAAAACAATCCCTGTTTTAGATACTAGTTTAACATATTGGGGTGTATGTTAACTATGTAGTGCCTAATGGTAAATTTAACTTATAAATTGAATTAAAAAATACTTAAAGTTTGTAATTTCTTTTCAAACTATGCATTCATTTAAGTAATAAAATGTCTTGATAAATTGAATCCCAGTTTGGACACTAGTTCAACATATTGAAGTATATGTTAACTATGTATCGCTTAAATGTTAATTATAGCTTATACTCGTATATTGAATTTAATTTATCAATTTAACAAATCAAAATGTTTTTGTAGTTTAACACACAAGAGTCATCATTAACTATGTATTACACATTGATCATAACTTTATTTTGAACTTTATTTTTACTTATGAACAGTTTGTGATAAAATTCTAATACATTGATCAGATGAGATAAGATGAGATAAGATAAGATCTGTTGATAGTGACACTAATTTTAGCTTTTAGTTATTGCTTTATCTATTTTTTTATTTTATTTATTTCATTTTTTAATATAGCTTTATATGTTTACATTAAATTATATCACATTTTTATTTAACGTGTAAAAAGCTGTAAATAGGCTGCATGTGATATAAAAAATTATATACATTTTGAAATAAAATATTACAAAATACCTGACAAAAAGGTAGACGAAAATGTTGTTTATTGGCCTTTGAGCGAATTGTACATGCACGCGTTCAAATTATCGTATATTTTTGTTTGTAAATTGTAATTATAATCTTTAAGTCACAATTTAAATGGCCGCTCTTTCGTTTTCGTTGCTTTTCACGGTCTGTCGTTCCTCCTTTGGTTGGACAGTTTGGTGGTTTTTGTTGTCCAACTTTGTTTCATCTATTATAACGTTTGCTACAATTGTTTTCTATATGAAAGCGTATTTGAAGTTTCTGGTTAATCTTTTGATTATATCATAATCTATTCTTAGACAATAAAGACGTCTGGCTCTGTCAGACATTATCAATCAAATTTCTATGTTTGTATTTTAACTCTACTGAGGATGACACAAATTAACAAGGAGGAACATGTACCGTGGTAAAAGTAAAACATAAATATATTTCCAAACTTTTCATAAAAATAAACATTAATATTGAGGCGTGCTGCTTTAAAATCCAAATGATTGTACATTTATTTATTCCAGCACATGTACTTATCATATATTTCAATTAAACTTACATATATGCTGTTTTGAAGAAAAAGTAAATATTTATACGTCAAAAATATACACAAGATAAAAAAAATGTGTTAAAAAAAATTCGCACATCCTTCAAATCACCTTGCAATTGATTCTATTTCCAATATTTTCACATTATCCTTTTGTCAACAGGCGACACGAGTCATCTTTTAAATATATATTACTGGTACTTATTGTATATTTTCATCATATTTTTCTTTTTCAACAATATCAAACTTCACCTTCAATATACAAACACACTATGTGAAAAAATTTAAACTATCGCCGTTTTATTTATTTACAAAATATTTCAACAAATTCAAGCGTGGCACTAAGCTCTGTCATATTTAAATGCGGTGCGCTATGAATGTGAGAACCCGCATTATCCCGAATGACTCCGATTATAGCAAGGCTGATTCAAAGCGCATTTATATACAGCATATCTGAAAGTCATTTTGTTTTCAAAAAAGCGTATATTTACTTCCATTGATATATATAACAACTATATGTGTTAGGATTAACAAATATATATTTCATTTGTATTTTTAGGCGTTTGGAGCTCAACTCCTTTAACGTTAAAAAAGACATAAATAAATGATATCGGACCCACCGCACTGCGTTGAAATCGAATCCACCGCCGCCTGCGTTGTAATCATTGTTTGTCAATTCTTTTATGAAAATGGTAATATCAATTTCCAAAAGTTCCAAAATATGGTTCTGTTGTGTAATTATCATACACACGATGCGATGCCAGTGTATCTAGGGGTAGTTTCGAGTACATTTGTAGTGTTATAAACAAAATTAGGCAAAAGTGGCGTCCCCTCGTCAAACTGTACAGAAGTGTTTGCATAACTGGTCATGATTTGCACCCCATGCGTGTAATAAGTTGGAAGAGTACATATGTGGGCTCCAGTCTCACTAGGTGTTATCAGTTAAACATAAAAACATAACGTAAAAATAAGTCATAAACTTACCGACACCAGCAAAAAACTATCCGACAGCCATGTTTTTCCACCGCTTCTGCGACGAAATCTCCATCGCCACACCGGTAGACCCACCGCTTCTGCGAAAGCTATGGCCAGTGTGAATCTGTCACTCTTCAAGGTTTTGCTACTTATAACAACCACAACCAAACAAAATAACGAAATGGCACAGACCAGACACCATAGCTAAGTGATCCTCGGTTGGCAAAATGGCAGCTCACTCTAATGCAGTAAAGCTATGGAGTTCTATCTTGAATTTGAATTTTCATTTTTGTCTAAATAATTTGTTGAGTTGGGAAAATATTTTGTAACAAATTGATATGAAAGTTAATGCAATTTAATGACGCATGCGTACTCAATCAGTTAAAAGAAAGTATATAGATCACATAATTTGTCCGCCATTTTGAAAAAACGGCCGAAGGATACAAGCCGCTTTAAATCTTGTTATTTATATTTATCGCTTTTGTTGATTAAAAACAATCATTGAATTGTAAATATTAGAATATATGACAAGTTATTAGACCTTTATTCTTAGAATAAATGTGTATGGAAATGAATGACAAGTTTTAAATTTGTAGTACCCTTTCGGGAAACATTTTCGGATAATTTGACCTAGTTTTCGGAGAAATTGGCCATTTTCTACTACAGCTGAAGACTAGTTCGAGGGGTAAGAGGCGATGACTTCTAATTCAGTTACATCTCTGGCGTGGGTTTGATCCCCGGGAATGCTTTGGTAGTTTAGCTCGGAGGAAGGTGATCAAGCACTGGTGTAACTCTCCAGAAACGATGGTTAGAAAACTGCATGCCTATATGACTGAAATACTGTTGGGAAAAGGCGTAAAATGAAACAAAGTAACAAATAAGATTAGTTCTAGCCAATTTAGAAATAAAACAATGGACAAGAAACCAAGTTTAACACCCCTGACAAGTTTCAAAAGTTTTATTTTCATGAATTTAATACTTTTAGAACCTTGCTGCTTTTTTTTTTCAAAATGCCCTGCGAAGGATGCAAAATTGGGCGATTTTGCTCAATTTCACGCATATATTCTGGAAAAAATAAATACTGTCAGAATATTCAAATATACATGCACCGAAATAATTGTTCTATACTGAAGATTTATACCAATTTTTTACAGCTTTTTGTTTGTAAACAAAGTCATAGGCAAGTTTAAAAAAACATGTGTAAATCGTGGTAAAATTACGCCCGTGTGATTATTACGCGACACCGGTTTCAATTGTCCCTGCTATTTTTATTTTACAACTCGCATAGCATGCTGATACATTTCTGTACGATTTTATATTTTGAATATATAGACTGTGATCAACAATCAATTTGGTTTGATATGCAACTTTCGTTCAATTATAATTAAATAATCTATAATCATTCTACACGCTGATTTCATTTTAAATTTCCCTCGAACATGTATATATTTACATCGATGTTATAGTAAGTTTCTGTATTGAAAAATATAAAACCCGGAAAAGGAAAAACCCCAAAAGTAATAATGGGAAATTAAAAAAAACTAATAAGCGTTTCCTGATTTTGTTGCTAAATTTGGGTTTAAAAAAAGTTTATCCAGAAAAGCATTAAAATTTATTTCAAAAAGTTGTTCTGAAAATTTAACAAAATTCCTTTAAATTTTGTTCCTTTTTTGTTTTCAACAATTAAAAATTATATGAAAAATTTTTTAATTTCAAATTTTTTAAATGGGATTTTTTAAATGAAATATTTTACTTTTCAAAACCTTTTAAAAAACTGGATTTATTTTCCTTTTTAAAAACCCGGAAATATTTGTTTTTAAAAGGTTTCAGGGAATTTTATATAGGGGGCAAATTTAAAATTAAAAACTTTTTTGGGATCGAGGGGTCCTTTCGGTTCCCCAAAAACCCTTTAAAAAAATTTATTTTTCAATTTTATTTTTTCATAAAATTATACATTTTTTGTCACTAAACATACTACCATGAATTATAAAAATGCCCCAACAGTTATTTTAAGGTCCTTTGTGCCTCCCTAGGAAATATTTATAGGTCTTTTTGCCTGCCTAGCAGTCCTTTTCGCACCTGAGCAGTCCTTAGCGGTCCTGCAACTCATCGAAAGCATAAATTCTATCACCAAAATTATATTTTTTTCTTACAATAATACATTTTTGTCACTAAACATACTACCTTGTATTATAAGAATGTCCTAGGAGGTATTTTAAGGTCCTTTGTGCCTCCTTAGCAGTCTTTTGTGTATCTGAGCAGTCCTTAGCGGTCCGACAACTCTTCAAAAACATGAATTTTATCACTATAATGATATTTTTTCATAAAATTATACATTTTTTGTCACTAAACATACTACCATGAATTATAAAAATGCCCCAACAGTTATTTTAAGGTCCTTTGTGCCTCCCTAGGAAATATTTATAGGTCTTTTTGCCTGCCTAGCAGTCCTTTTCGCACCTGAGCAGTCCTTAGCGGTCCTGCAACTCATCGAAAGCATAAATTCTATCACCAAAATTATATTTTTTTCTTACAATAATACACTTTTGTCTATTAACTTACTACCATATATTATAAGAATGTTCTAGGAGGGATTTTGAAGGTCCTTTGTGCCTCCCTAGCAGTTGTTAGTGCATCTGAGCATTCCTTAGCGGTCCGACAACTCTTCAAAAACATGAATTTTATCACTATAATGATATTTTTTCATAAAATAATACATTTTTGTCACTAAACATACTACCTTGTATTATAAGAATGCCCTAGGAGGTATTTTAAGGTCCTTTGTGCCTCCTTAGCAGTCTTTTGTGTATCTGAAGCAGTCCTTAGCGGTCCGACAACGCTTCAAAAACATGAATTTTATCACTATAATGATATTTTTTCATAAAATTATACATTTTTTGTCACTAAACATACTACAATGAATTATAAAAATGCCCCAACAGTTATTTTAAGGTCCTTTGTGCCTCCCTAGGAAATATTTATAGGTCTTTGTGCCTGCCTAGCAGTCCTTTTCGCACCTGAGCAGTCCTTAGCGGTCCTGCAACTCATCGAAAGCATAAATTCTATCACCAAAATTATATTTTTTTCTTACAATAATACATTTTTGTCACTAAACATACTACCTTGTATTATAAGAATGCCCTAGGAGGTATTTTAAGGTCCTTTGTGCCTCCTTAGCAGTCTTTTGTGTATCTGAGCAGTCCTTAGCGGTCCGACAACGCTTCAAAAACATGAATTTTATCTCTATAATGATATTTTTTCATAAAATTATACATTTTTTGTCACTAAACATACTACCATGAATTATAAGAATGCCCCAACAGTTATTTTAAGGTCCTCTGTGCCTCCCTCGGAAATATTTATAGGTCTTTGTGCCTGCCTAACAGTCCTTTACGCACCTGAGCAGTCCTTAGCGGTCCGGCAACTCATCGAAAGCATAAATTCTATCACCAAAATTATATTTTTTTCTTACAATAATACATTTTTGTCTATTCACTTACTACCATATATGATAAAAATGTTCTAGGAGGGATTTGAAGGTCCTTTGTGCCTCCCTAGCAGTTGTTAGTGCAACTGAGCATTCCTTAACGGTCCGACAACTCTTCAAAAACATAAATTTTATCACTATAATGATATTTATCCTTAAAATTATACATTTTTATCACTAAACATACTACCATGTATTATAAGAATGCCCTTACAAGTATTTTAAGGTCATTTGTGCCTCCTTAGGAAATATTTTAAGGTCCCTAGCAGTCCTTTTCGCACCTGAGCAGTCCTTAGGGGTCCCGCAACTCACCAAAAACATAAATTCTATCACCAAAATTATATTTTTTTCTTACAAAAATACATTTTTTATCTATTAACTTACTACTATATAATATAAAAATGCCCTAGGAAGTAATTTAAGGTCCTTTGTGCCTCCTTAGCAGTTGTTAGTGCACCTGAGCAGTCCTTAGCGGTCCGACAACTCTTCAAAAACATAAATTTTATCACTAAAATGATATTTTTTCTTAAAATAATACATTTTTTGTCACTAAACATACTACCTTGTATTATAAGAATGCCCTAGGAGGTATTTTAAGGTCCTTTGTGCCTCCTTAGCAGTCTTTTGTGTATCTGAGCAGTCCTTAGCGGTCCGACAACTCATAAAATTTTCACCAAAATCATATTTTTTCTTAAAATTATATTTTTTTTTCACTAAAAATAATACCATGTAATGTAAGAATGGCCTAGGAAGTATTTTAAGGTCCTTTGTGCCTCTTTAGTAGTCCTTTGTGGCTCCTTAGCAGTCCTTAGCAGTCCTTAGCGGTCCTTAGCAGTGTTTAGTAGGACCCGATCATTTGTAATCAAGTACGTCTGACTTTCCCAAACAAAAGATAAATTCGAAAGTTTGCGGTTTTACAGCTAATATTCGGTAAATATCATGCTTTCAGACAATTATTAGTTATCAGATTTGATTAAGGAGTATATTTGAACCGAAACGTTCAATGTAATTTGGGTATAATTTGTCAAGCTGCAAAGTTATGATTTTCGAAAACAAAAAACAAAAAAAAAAACACCAAACAAAACTTAAATTTTAAGCTGTTTTTTAAGATTATGATCTTTCATGTGATATGTCCTGTCTAATTATAAACGTTACGTTGAACACACAAAGATTGGGAAGATCATGATTATACCATGATAGAAGTTTTTTTAAATCGCATCTTTCAAAATTTTACAAGCCGCTTTAAATGGAAAAGAGTCAACTCGGCCCCACAGGTGCTAGTGGCATTGATTTGACCTAAAATGTGTTTGACCTTGTTATTTATACAATAAAAAATCAATACAGTATATTAAAAAAAAAAATTAAAAAAAATTTTTTTTTTTCACTGTTATATTATTATAGACAAGGTATGCAACATTCAGGTACGAAAATTATGGGTACGCCGGTTATCTGTGTTAAAATTTTTCACCGGGCGGTAATATTGTCGGATTTTTGCATGGAATCAATGCACAATATATTTTTCTATTACAATTTACTTTTTACAGATCCCCAATTAACCGCTAGTTAATGTTTTAAAGCCCGAAAGTAAGAAATCACCCAGGTCCGAAAGATGAGACCGTCATGACATGTACATTGTAACCTGGTATTCAGCTTGAAATACATCAACAAAGAGATCAAACGGGTCGAACTCACATGCAAACAACTGGATTTTACATACTTTTAAATGGTTTTATCCTCCACGAGTCGAACTTAGTCCTATGAGCCTGTATTTAAAGAAATATCCTACATGTAGACGATATTTTAGAAGGTAATTCCTACCGGAAGTATTCTCCGGCTTCCGTTTCACATACATTGACAAAGAGCGGAACAGGGAACCAAGCACGTGTTGCGGGAGAACACTTCCGATTTAGGAATTACCTTATACATGTTGATTTTTTCTTAAAATACGGGCACATAGGACTTAGTGCCACTCGTGGAGGATAAAACCATTTAAAAGTATGTAAAATCCAGTTGTTTGCATGTGAGTTCAACCCGTTTGATCTCTTTGTTGATGTATTTCAAGCGTAAATACCAGGTTACAATGTACATGTCATGACGGTCTCATCTTTCGGACCTGGGTGATTTCTTACTTTCGGGCTTTAAAACATTAACTAGCGGTTAATTGGGGATCTGTAAAAAGTAAATTGTAATAGAAAAATATATTGTGCATTGATTCCATGCAAAAATCCGACGATATTACCGCCCGGTGAAAAATTTTAACACAGATAACCGGCGTACCCATAATTTTCGTACCTGAATGTTGCATACCTTGTCTATAATAATATAACAGTGAAAAAAAAAATTTTTTTAATTTTTTTTTTTTAATATATTGATATTTTATTGTATAAATAACAAGGTCAAACACATTTTAGGTCAAATCAATGCCACTAGCACCTGTGCTCGGCCCTATACCAACTCGGCACGGGTCAACTCGGCACGGGTCAACTCGGCCCACTTTACAAAAATATATATAACGTATTAACTTTGCTTCGCATGTTGTTAAGGTAAATGAATAATAAGAAATATCTTATTATTATATAGGCTCATTATACATTGTACTTCTTCTGAAATAAAATATATTTAGAAAAAAATGTTATTTATCTGTCTTGCAGATTCGATAAAATTAATATAGATCTAGATTCTAATAAAATGTGTTTGTAAAGTAATATTTAAAAAAAATGAAACAAAAACGTGTTGACTTAATATCATAAGCTTCTAAAAATAAATCTTCCGTATAAGCGCATTTGATTGTTGCCGAAATTCATTTGCATGTGTCATACGCTTTTTTTTCTATCTAATAGAAAGACCTTGTCTGTGCATTATCTAGTTAAAGTAATAAAGAACAGAACAGAAGTTAAATATGTAGAAATACAGTGAGATACGCAATCGTTTATCTTTACTCGCAATTCTACTGATAAGAAAAGCTTGTCTGCTGCTAGTTCGAAACTGTCAATCCGTGTATTATAAATAATTACAATAAATAGTGTTAACACAAACCTAAATATTAATAATTGAAAAGTGGGCCGAGTTGACCCGTGCCGAGTTGGAATAGGGCCGAGCTGACTCGGGGGCCGAGTACGTTTTAGGGTCGAGCTGACCCGGATTCCTTTAAATTATCTGTTCTTTCATCTGATGCCAATGCTGGGACACTAAAGTTCTGGATCAGATCCTTAATTAGCCCAATGAATTGTGTGCCAGGGCTTTTTATTGTATATACGATGACTTTCCTTCGTGACATATGTAATAATTCTGTTCAGAATCAGATCTGTTCTGGCCCGTACAGGAATGACAGACTATTCACTCCCTTACCAGTTCCTCTCCTTGAGGGTTCTCTCCTCGATTACTGGAGGTTACGTACCACAGAGGATACGTACCAGGAGGTTACGTACCATTTTTGGAGGTAACGTACCACTTATATATTTTGGAGGATACGTACCATATATATATAATTTATATAAAATACAAATAATATAGAGCATAACAATTATAAATCAAAGTGCTGCAGCACTGAATGCGACGGACATGCAACCGGAGAGACACCAAGGCTTCTTTTAGAAAAACAAAACAAAATAAAAACAAAACACAAAATATATAACAGAGAAAATTTGTTCCATACAAGTTCGAGATTTGTAGAGCAATATATTTTGTGTCCCAAATTGATATAATTCAGATTTTCTACTTTCAAGCACTTAAATACAGAATGAAATTTATGCCTAAAAACTCTGGTCAAACTTGTAAATCAGTGTCCTTATCGATTTATTCTAAGAAATGATATGTAAATAGAAAAAAAAACTATCAACGAAATATTTCTAGAATAAATCCAGGCAAATAAACTTCAAACATAATACATTGTACATTTGAGAATGCTATTTAGAATTGCTTCGTGTTATATCATAGTGGGCATACAGACAATAAAATATAAGTCATTTGTATTTTTATTTCTTTTGGATATGTCTCATTAAAAAAAATTGGTTAAAATCATCAGCAATTAATAGTGTATTTCTTAGATTTTTTTATTTACAAGGTAAAGATGTAGAGGCCAGAGCACATCGTTTTTATTTTAATTTAAATGTCACTTAAGCACTACAGTGTTAAGTTGTCCTTTTCAACTTCACACTAAATTCCATTTTCAACTTGTTTGCTTCTTACAATTGTATAGCATTTCTAAAACTATTGCATTACAATCCGCTGGTTGTACTTCCTAATCGCCTGTCCAAAAATCAGAACAGGTAAAGCAGAATCTATTTTTAGAATATCGAAGGTTAACTCATATCATGACCTAGTAAAATATGTAAACAAACCACAAGAATCGGAAGTAGAACTGATATTATAACTTCCTTACCATGATTTCAAGACTACATGGCGGTAAAGTGTCTTACATGCATTTTCAAAATAGATATTTATACTAGCCATTGAACTGTATCTAATATATTAATAACTGCTGAATATTCAGCTAAACCCGCGGTATGAGTCACGAAAATAGTTCTTCTTTTATTAATGCGCGAGTTATCCTAGAGTCACGAAAAACTTTTGATTTGTTAATAATAATGTTTTGTATAATGTAGAAATATTTATTTCCTACTAATAATGTCTTGGAACTCAGAGGTTACACTTTATTGTAGTATAATTTGCTGTCCTACTTTTTCGACAGCGGTAAATCGTTTCAGCAGTAATTTGCATATTGCGCAATAATACTACGGGACTACAACGTTTTTATCAATAATATACGTTAATATTTTAACTTGGATAACTTAATTTGAAATTGAAAAGGCTAAATATGGAAGACATTAAGATATCCAGACAAAGTATGGGAGTTTTGAAGGATCAAATTCATGTACTATTTCTTGGGCTGTTAATTGGTTTAGGACACATTGCGCGAGTGTAGCCAACGAAATCCCATGTGTAGATGACTTAGCTCTGAACGCGCCTGAGGGCGCGTCCGTCGCAAAAAAGGACCGCATTATAACTTTAATATTACTTTTTAAAAATCACATAAGAGCAATTAATATAAATGGAAACGTTTTACCGATATCTATGTATGATTATCACACATTCAGAAATTTGTAATGATTGTTATTTTCATTTTATGCACGGTTCAGTTAACGTGTAAAAGAAACTTAATGTAATGTATAAATGATAAAATATGTAACGCTTGTTTAGTTTTTTTTTATTCAAGGTAAGTAATTTGTCCGGTATATTAACATGCATATGAAATATTATTATTGCTTTTGATTATTTTGTTTATTTAGTTAATTTCAGTTAAATGCGTATAAATAAAACAATAATACTATAAATGAAAAAAAAATGTTGTTTTTTTATATATATTAGCTGTGGTTTGTTTCATTGTACTGTTCATTTCAGTTTAGTGCGTGTAATTATATTAGTGTTATTAATTATTTTAAGTTTTGTGTTGTAAATAAAACTTGTTATTATCGTTAATTGCGGTTTGTTGTTTATTCTTATATATTCATACATATTTAATCTCATTACAAAATACAATTAATGCGCGAATTTGAACAATAAACGTGATATAGTTTCACACCTTATCCCTTATTATCACTTTATTATATATTTCTATAGTGGTACGTAACCTCCAAAAATGGTACATTTATGCAGTGGTGGTCCTCCAAATTCTCTCTCCTCAACCGTTTCCTCCCCTGACGGTTCTGTCCCAAATTTGAAATATGCAGACAGTTCTCCCCCAATTTTTATTTGTTAGTTATTAGTCCCCTACCGGTTTAACCGGAGGGGACTTTAGGTTTACCCTCCGTCCGTCTGTCCGTCTGTCTGTCCGTCTGTCAGTCTGTCAGTCCGTCAGTCCGTCCGTCCACAAAACTGGATCCCGCGATAACGCAAAAAGTACTGAAAATATTTTTATGAAACTTGATATATGGATAGATGGCAGTATGGAGATTATGCACGTCTTTTTTTTTTCTTCCTATGTTTTTGAAAATTCTGGTTGCTATCGGCAACAAATAGTCTGAAAATATGGCAAATTTAACACATAAACTGGATCCAGTGATAACTCAAAAAGTACTGAAAATATTTTTATGAAACTTGAAATATGGGTAGATGGCAGTCTGGAGATTATGCACATCTTTTCTTTTCTTCCTATGTTGAAAATTCTGGTTGCTATGGCAACAAATAGCCTGAATTTCAAGATTTCTGATTTAAATTTTTCAGCTTTTTCACTATATGTTCTTTATTTCTTAAGGTGTTTACTTCAAACTTTAATATAAGTTTCTGGTCATCAACCACATCATATGTGACAAGGTTTAAACTCTAGCACAAAAAAATATCAGTATTACCTCCCTTGAACTTAGATTTTTAGGGGAAAAAATGTTGTCTTTTTTAAATAACTTCTTTATTTCCTAATGTATCTACTTCAAACTTCATATATATGTTTCTTATTATCACTCGAATTTTTGAGAAGGTTAAATACTCTAGCAAGACTATTTCCAGAATTATGTCCCCCTTGAACTTAGATTTTTTTCGAGAAAAACTGGTATTTTTCACTCAACTTCTTCATTCCTTATAGGATTTTACTTTAAAATCCCACATCGTAATAATATGACAAGGTTGTATAAACATAATTTCCTTACTAAGCATGGAAACTTAACACATTACTGTGATATAGACAAACTTTATTTTATTATGTTTTGTGGTCGATATTTTTCAAATACAACTTCATCCTCAAATTCATTATAAATGGCAATACACAGGAGTGTTATGACTTAAAGAACTTTGAGGGACCGGTAGGGGACTACTGTATTGCCCGCAATACAAATGTTGTATTTTTTTTTTTTCTAATAATATTTCTCTAATGAAGGTTAATAAGAAGAATGTTATCTTGAATAGTGTTTATGTTTATATTCTATTTGGTCTGAAAAAGTTTTAGTAAAATTTAACACCTTTTTCAGTATTTTAATTCCTATTAACCACTTAAGATTTATTGGACAGTGATTGATATACATACACCTGTATCATGGTCAGCGTCTAGTGTTCAGATATTCATTCATTTGTTAAAAAGTGTATCAAAGTGCTATTCAGTATAGGATATCTCGATACGAGGTCTTTCTGTTTAGAAAGACCTGGTTTCCACGATGCATTGTTGAACACGATGGAGCGCGTAGCGCCCGAGGCGTTTTGCTGTCTTCATGAATTCCTGTGACAGTCTTTCGCTAAACAGAAAGATCGATGGTACCAAAGGAGCTATCCAAACTACACCGTAAAAACTATAGGGCTTGCGCTATGCTGATCTGAAGCATTTGATGCAATGCACAAATATTATTTTTTAACACAACGCATATAAGGTAAGCTTTATCTACGTTCTTCCTTAAAGACATATATATTTGTCTATTTCCCTTTTAAATATAATGCAAAAAGCTAATCAGCAAGTTTCGTCAGATAATAAAGTGAAAGGTATGTAACATGGAAGTATGTAAAGTATGAAAATTATGTTGCAGTTGTATTTTAGTATCAGACATTGCACAATTTAGACCATTAAATCCTCGGAGCGTTTGCTCCCACTTTTTTTGCTGTTGCGACTTGTTAATTGCCAGATGTCATACTCGTTACCATGTATTATTATTTTTTTGTATGTCAATGTAAACATAATTAGTTCATCTTTTATGATGCTATTTTGAATTTCACAAAATTCTGCCGCGATGAGTTTTGTGTAATTAAAGCAACGCCTCCGATGTCATTTTGATTTTCATGAAAATTTGGAAAGTATTAAAAGTAAAATATGTAAGGTAAACAAATATAATTTAATTGAATATTACATGGCACTTACAATCACGAAAATACCAAAAGTTGTCAACTATGCAACTAGCCTACTTGCGTTACTAACGCAGAAGAAATATTGTAATAACATACGCAAAATCAGTGCTATTAACCACATATTACATGAAAATTAAACTTGGCCTTGGATTTTTTACTCCTTAAAATTTCTCATTTATTTTCTTGAATGCAGCTTTAGCACAATGAAAATGCACAATAGGCGATGAATGTTAGTAGAAAACAATTGATATTTTACATTTTTAACAGGCGAGGGGGCACCTGTCCGCCTCTCAAAGATATGAGGGGGGGCATATGACTTCCACTGCATAGGGGGGCAAAATTTCTGAGAGCACCCTGTCCGGAGGCAATGTCCGGATACCTAGCAGACCACGAATGACTTTACATATGTATATTGTTGGCAAGTGTATGAACATGAACGACTTATATTCTTATGTGCAGATTATGAAGCAAGGTTCTAGGAATTAAAATATTGCATCGTTCATCTAAATTTCATACATAAATCACTCTATAAATATTCATTCTTTTTTTTTTCAAGAATTTTTATGATATACGAATATTACTGTCTATCCGTTTCTATCGCATATTGAAATACTAATGGAAGAGTGCCTGCCATGTTACAGTTATATTGTTTATGCATGTCACTATAAGCAAGATCTGGATTCTGTCAATATAAAATTCCGTTTACTTGGTGTAGTCATGTCTTTGAACAAGCCCTGGCTTCAAAGGTTTTCAGCGAGTAAAATCAGTTTTGATTCTCCTGGTTTAATAAAAACATGATAAGAGAGGGCGGTGGGTTACAGGATTTACAATCTGATTGATTCCCGGCGAGGTGGAGACTACAGGGGTAGCTGCGAGTTCAAATGCGAGCGTACATGAATGGTTGAAAGTTGTGAATCGGGACAAATTTGGTATTTTTTTTTTCAGGTATGAAATTTTAGGTCAAATGTTGAGTATTGTGAATTTTCTGAAATGTTAAGATGTTTTTGGATTAGGTGATTAAATTCGTATAAGTATTGTGCTGGATTACTACTATGTCATAGAGAAGCGTCATTTTTGTTATATTGTGAACCCTAATGACAGAGAACACTTACATATCTCTTTCTCTTTGAAAATGACGAAATTCAATTAAATGTTAAATGTGACCTAACTTCATATGGCTATCCATTATTTTTATCAAAGATTACACTATAGAGTCTGGATAAATGCTTAGTGCAATTCAATAAACAATATCTTGTTTAAAAAGTGCATCCCTGAGTTGTTGTATGACGAGGAACATCTGTTAATCTTTACATTTTTATTTCAATTTTTATTTTTGATTTCGTTTCACGTTTTCTTTGCCTGGCTAGCGCAGTTCTATTTTTTCACGTGTTTTTCTGACCGGGTCTGTTGACTTGCAGAACAGACCGTGCGACGTCGCAAAAGACTAGACCTCATACATTTTCTTTTGTTAAACAGGTCTATCGAAATATAGACCTGTCACGAACATAGATGAGGCGTGTCATTAGAAAAATTAACTAAGCAACAAACTGGTAAGCTAACATTTCCATTTGTCACTTTTACTACAAAATTGATCATACAAACATGCATTGTGAGTCATAACGATCAAACAATATTTTTTTATAATCCCAAATAAACTTTATAAGATATCATGTTTATACTTCCATATTCTAATGTATTAATTAAAATAACAAATGAGGGAAGAACTGTCTGCTATTGTGCATACTTGCAGGTGTTCGTCCCCCAACAATGCAGGAGAGAAGAGAACTTGTCAGAGGAAACGTCAGGGGGAGGAACTGGTAAGGATGGAATAAGTCTGGACTACCCCGTACAGCTGCCAAAAACATTTTAAGCCTAACAAACTTATGTTAGGTAAATATTCCGAGGCATTCGATGTTAGGATTAAACAACTTTGCCTATTAGATTTGCATGTAAAGTATTTATAAAAATGTACACCTGTATGTCATGTACTACAGTTTTAAGTTTTCAATTTTAGTTACATTTTTGATTTGTGCTGTGGAAGTTTGGCTACAGAACTCCTATAAGAAATGCGCAACAATACAACTGGCCATTCAAGAAGAACAACCAATATTCAATGTGCACGTACCAAGAGAAAAACTTGTGATGACTTCAAGTCAGGATGTTGTGGTAAACAACTTTCATCTCTTCTACTTTTGTCACTTATAATATTTATATGCTAGAAGTATAATATTCCATTTTGCCTTCTTGGCCTAAAATTCGTAGCGAATACTGATGTGTCCAAGAACATAACATTTTATATTTTCATTAACCGTATTAATATCATATTTCTACACCAGTGATTTTGTCATATTGGGTGGGGGGAGGTGGGATAGGAATTAGTTCAAATAATTGTACAACAGGATGAAATATTGTGCTATTTTATGTACAGAAAATACCTGCTCCCTCAAAATTAGGCCTTAAAAACTCACTGTTAACACATTACTAAATATAAATCATTTAGGCTCTTTCTACATCATTACAATAATTTTTGTGTACAATAGTAAATGCATAAGGCTAATTTAAATCACTTAATTTGTGTAACTTTGCATTAGATTTAATAGCAGTAGAAATTTTTCCAAAAAAACAAAACAACAAAAAAACACACAACAAATCACTAGAGGAATCTTAAGACAATATTAGATATAAACAAGTAGACAATAAAGACAGCATGAAAGTTTGCAAATTGCCTTTTTAAAATTTTAGTTATACTTTACTTACACCATTGCTACGTAATACGGAAAATTATGGAAAAAGTTTATTGCTGTTTGCATTTAGGAGTAGATGGAGACAAGGCAGGCTGTACTGATCGACCCGGCCATGGACGAAGATGGATATGACAGCAGTATGGACACAATCAGGGGCAACCACGAATCTCAATGCTCATTCACACCCGGTCCAACCTCAAGGTGCCTTTTTACAGAGTAATTCATCACTCACAGACTCCTCGATCACCTTCATCTCCATGATCCTCATCAGCATCATCAAACAACATGATCTTATCAATCTTCTATGCTTCTAATACAGTCATTCAGAATTGGCTCAACACCATGACAGGTTAACAATACAGCAGGAAAACAGTACAAGGCGACATCTGTAAGAAGCTATGCACACGCAAGAAACGCGAATGTTTGCAGCTATAACAATAACTCTTTTACTTTTCTCTCGGAAAAAAACAAGATCGAGCAAAAAAACAACAAAAAATAGTTATTTTACGAGCATTATCTAACACATCTGAATTGGCTTATGATAGATAATATATGGGCCATAGCATTTGATCATAACAATATCCCCCTGACTTTTTGTAAGGATTCACGTGAAGAAAATTGTATTTGAGCATAAAGATGTGACCTTACCCGCCAAGGTCATATTATGGATTTTGATTTTAAATTTAACTTTTTACAGTATATAGGAAATGTATACAACTTGGACAAAAAACAAGGATGACTAGCCAATCTAGTAAAAAATTTAAAAGATTGAAAAAAAAACTAAATAAAATCTTATTTTCTTTATGGACTTTAAATTTTTTATATTTGTTTAGAAAAGGTGCTAAATAAGGCTTTTTTCGCAGTTTTGCCTCGAGTCTAGTCAGGTGTTCTTCTTAGTTTTCATTCCATAGACCTGTTTCATGGAAAAGAATTGTTTCATATTCCTAATTTTGTGATGTTTAGGGAAAGAAATGATTAAATTTTGTCTTGTCTTTAGCCATTCATACTTGTATACTTATAAAGAACATTATCGATCTAGTACTGCATTCTTTAAGTCACAACTCAGTTAGAGTATGGACATAATCAAAATATTAGAAGTTAATTGTATTTGTGATTTCAAGCAGATTAGAATATATAATTATCAATAATTAGGTTATTATATAATGTTTGATCAATTTAATAACTGATATGAATATACCTTATAAGTTCAAGCTATAAAAATGTATAATTATTTTATGTCTGCATAATCTAAACCACAGGTACAATATAGTGAAAATGCAAATGCTATTTGTGTTTGCAATACGAACATAAAGAAGTTCAAATTAGGCAGGGCTTTTCAAAAAGAGGTTTCTTGATACAGTTGGCCTCTATGTACAGGTTAAACATTATTGTTTTAGACTAATTCTTATGATTTTGGGACTTTTAGTCCTGGTTTAATTGAGATACTATTTAAAAAAAATCCATAGATCTTTTCAGAGATTATTTATGTAAATATATATGCCTGAAAGAATGTTTTTATTTTCCAACTGTGAGAATATTTCATGTAAAAAAGGTTCTGGTATAAGATCGCTGACTCGGCTGCCGGCACTAGAGGAATATTAGCTGTAGGTTCTTGTTTACAGGCTGGTAACAAGCTCTGTAGATGAGTTGGTGTGATCAGTAGACAGAAAATCCTTTCTGGATAAGCAAGAAATCAATTACTGTACCAGGTTGCATCTTTGTTGGCAATTTTATCTGCCAATGTTATTTAAAACTTCTTACTTCTTAAGAATTAAGTACATCTATAGCCAAACAAACAGATTTTGAAGACCACTTTTAGTAAATAACTGTATGTGTACGTCTGTTTGTTCTTTGGTTAAAAAAAATGTCTACTCACTAATACATGTTATCAATGATGAATAGGCTAAAATGTAGTCTGTCAATTTATAATAACTTCTGTTGACTTTGTTTTATTCAGCTTACAATGAACACAGAGTTGCCTGCCCCTCCCGACCAGCACGGCGTGATCATATTGGTGATAATAACAATACTATATTACATACAGGAACAAGGGGAGAACTAAATATAAATGTCGTCCTCACATCTGACTTGATATTCAGTACACCATCTTAATAACATCTATTATCCATTCAAGTTGACCTTGTATTTACATAGTACATGTGTATGTTGTTGATTTTGGTCCTTGTCGGCTCATTGTAATATTTTAGAAGAAAAACCTAGGTTTATGAGTTTTCATTTTTAATTTGGGGGGGGGAATAATATTTTTTAATTGGGGAGGGATTGTTTTCCTTGAACAAAAGTTCTTAATTTTTTGGGCGGGCATTTTTTCAGGAGTTTTTTTTCAAAAGGGTATATGAAATATTTGGTTGATAAAATGTTCATGGTATCCTCTATGAGTTGTTTAAAGGCTATGAATATTTGTCAGGAGTTTGTTTTTAAGGTTATGAATATGTAATAGGCGAGTGAAATAAATTCGAGGAGCGACACTGCATTCGTTTAATCTCAGCTCTTATATTTGTTTCATCTTTTGTACTGCACTGTACCCTTTCACCTAATCCTGACAGTAAGCGCACAGGTGTCGGCGGAAATAATCGATGATTTTTATTTGCGGCCTATGTCTCTTTTTATGAATCAGAAACAAATCTTTTTTTAATCTGTTATATAAGCTATTAAAAAAGCGTATATCAGTGCCAAGAAATGTCCAAGACATGCCCACAATTTCCCTTGTCTTTGGTTCTGTAGACTGACAGAACAGTGGAACTGAACTGACTAACAAGTGGGATTATTGTACGGACAACTTCTTTCTATTTGTCGGGGGGGGGGGGGCGGGGCGCTAATTTATGTATGGTGCCAGTCGCCGAAAAAAATATTTGAATATTTGGAAAAAAAAAGACTTTTCAGACATATTCAATGATCAACTTTAAAACTTAATTAATTTAATGAATAATTTTTTTTACATTTTTGCTGCTTGCCGAGACAATCTTTCTGATTCGAATATTTAATAGTGTCCGCCTTTTACAAGCCTAAAATGACCGTGATAATCACTTTTCGCACATTCTATAAGCTGTTTCCATTGACACTATTCCCTGTTGAGAGAGCTGCTGCGACGCATCATCTTTGATAATAATCTATGAATAGACAGGTTTCATTTTATCATTCGTACGCTGCATTTTCCTCCATCGCCTCATGAACGAAAAAATGTTGATGTGCTGATCTCATTAAGATGATTGCATAGTTAAATAAGATTTTGACGTAAGCTGTACAAATTACGTCATACATCACAAATGCAACGTTCCGCATCCGTATCAACGATAATTCAATGTTCTCTTAGATTTCAGAACAATAGTATACTTCTGAAGCTCAATGTCTTATGTTAGAACCGTGTACCCCCTGAGAAATCCTCACTGCTGCAATGTTGAAGTTGATTTAGGTTTGTGACCTTTGAAGGAACTGCGGAGAAAATTAGATTATTGGTTATTAGGGCACTTTTTTTATATCAGAACAATGGAATGGCCACCAAATATCCGGACCTTTGACCTCCCAGGAAATCAGAAATGGATGATTGATCCCTGATATTTAAAAATCTGCCTACCATTCCCAATTTGTCTACAGTCTATAGAAGAAATGTCTCTTAGCCTCTGCTATTCCCTCCCTGATCATCATATAAGTTAGTACTGTTTCTGAATAACACTAACCAGACAAAATAGATAATCTTGTGTTTCTGACTTCGATCCAATGCTTCAATTTGGTATGCCCCTATATGCCATAGCTGCCCATGGTCACTCGTAACCATCAATGGGACTTTCGACCCACCAATGTGTACTATATCCTGTCACCTGTAACATGTTGGCCTCACAGACCTTTTCTAATATGTGACAATTAACGATTGTCAGACATCACTATACATGTATATGATGTTTCTTCTGTCCTCATGCCGCACCTGCCTCCTTGCTCTACATGACAGATAATGATATTCCTGAGCCGTGAACAGTGCAGATGGCAAAACTCATCAACATTTAGTAATTAAGCCTGCTTTTGCTAGTGCCCTGCCCAGGAACCCAATCCCTCCACTCTTCGCGCACACGTCATGGTGGCAGAACTGTGGCCCATTGGTAAACTTCTCATTTTGAGTTACAGCCCCATGTATACGGGTTGAAATCATATTTTTCTCACCACATAACACCCAAAATAAGAGCACTCATACTCCATTTTCTACCTGTGTGTTCATCTTCCCTCTTTACACACGTCTTCAATGTACCTGTCTCAACGAGCGAGTTATACAGCCCACAGCACCATTGCCTATAAATACCCTCTCAGACAATGCGGCAGTACGAGGACTCCGTCATTATGATTAGTCGACTCGACTTTCGCACTCCATGGTTCAGCGCCCTCCTTACGACCCCTCCTATCTCAATATATCATCTTTTCATGACTCGCTCATTTCACCAGTTCGCGTGTTATTCACGCGCATTCGTGTTCAAACCTGGTCATGTGATATGATTAATTTTTAATATTTTTGAGCATCACAAATGGCTTGTAAATAATCTTATGTGGTTTTTGAAATATTTATGAGGAACTTAATTATAGTTATCGGCTTGGCGTCACACTCACTAACTTACCTTAAACTTAAAGCACCTTCATATGTTGGCTGTTTTTGTTCCCTTTTATGTTTCCTTATTTCTACCACCAATAAATTTATTGACTGTTTTTGTTCCGTTCCATGGTTACCACCAATAAAGAGCCCTGGCAAATGTGCACATTCTTTCTTTATTGCTAGACACTTTTCTGTTGACTGCTTACTTTAAGTATAGATTTTGAATTTGAACTTCCTTCAAATAGCAGATTGTTCCACATTCAAGTCAATGCAGATTTCTGATACAAATTAGAGTGTTAGTACAAATCTTTAGAAAGTAGCCACTTAAGTAGATATAAATACTAAGAAGTGGGGGATATAAAAAATCTTATTTATAAGAAAGAATTCCTGCAAACACAAGTACTTTTCTTTGGTTAGACACCAAAAAACTTTTCAATATATTTCAATTTTGGCCTTTGCTGTTGTGTTCAATATAGTTATTTTGATACAGAAATATCAGTCAAAGGTCACTAGTTTCAAAAAATGTTTCCGCTGAAAATAATTTTCATCTATATACATTTTTTTCATATTTAAGTGACATTAAAAACATCTTGTTATTATTTTTTCTCTCTGAATTAAATTGATCTGATTTGCATAAAACTTACATTTATTCTGACAGGCTCAATGATTGACTTATTAAAGTTGTTTATGTGTTTATTTTGTTTGGCCTGCATGGAACTTGTTTATGATTACATTATTACTATCAAATGTGTAAAAATAGATTTCCTCATCATTATGCGAACATAATTCATTTAGTTATGAGCTATTTTTGACGTTTGGTTCGATAATTTATAGACATATTAAGAGCGCAATATTGAAATTTATTCACCGCCTGAAATCAATAACATATTTTCAACGCTTTGTTTGTTTGTTTGTAAACAAGGAAATGAATTAGCAATAAGACAAAAATTGACAATATAATTTTATTTATTACGATGATATCAATTTAAAATACAGGCTGTTTAATTACAGTTTAATAATTTATGTCAGAAATGATCAGGACCTGGTTTGTGTGGTCTTTAAATGTTAAACAGATAAAATCTGCGGTCACAAAAACATATCACCCACGTAAATTTGAAAACTATTTTTTTTGCCTGAGGCATTCATTCTTGTTTTTTGTTTGGGATTTTTTTGTTATATATAAACAAAGTGTTATGTATTTTATCATTAGATTTCATAGATAAAAAATTAATGATTTCCTTTAGTTTGTTTGGTTTGTTTTAGGGTTGTTTTTCAGTTGATTTAATTCAGATATTTATACAAGGAAGAGTTATAACTCTGACCTTGGATCTTGAAAGGATTTTGTTTTGAAAGAGAACACTTGGAATGATTTTTTCCTACCCTATATGAGAAATTGTTAATGGTCTTTTCTGTTATGTGAATGCAGCTATGTTGTTTTATGAATAATATTAGATCCCTGCTGTTCCATAACCCCTTTCCTTATATAGTATTTAAGGAATCTGTATTTCCAACAGTGGGAAAAAAGTTATTCATTAATTTTTTTTCCCAGTAAGAGCAGCAAAACAGAACTGTTAAAACTTTGAAGGTAGGGGCCGGGTGGATGGGTGTGTGTATGAGTTTTGTATTAACAAAGAAATAAAAATTTAGGAGACTTTAATCGATACAATTTTTAGCTCAACTATACGAAGTATATGGAGAGCTGTCCTACTCGCCCCGGCGTCCGCGTCCAGATTTCAGATTAAAGTTTTGGTGCAGTAAAATATTTTTCACTATAACTTTGTCATTTCTTAAGGCATCAACTTCAAACTTAAAATATATGTTCCTTATCATCAACCACATCTTATGTGACAAGGTTCATAACTCTAGCACCAATATTTTCAGATTTATCTCCCCTGAACTTAGAATTTTCCTTAAAAATACTATTTTTTACTGTTACTTCTAATTTCTTAAGGGATCAACCTCATACTTCAAATATATGTACCTTATCATCATCCCCATCTTATGTGACAAGGTTCATAACTTTAGCACCAATATTTTCAGATTTATCTCCCCTTGAACTTAGAATTTTCCTTAAAAAAATACAAATTTTTACCGTTACTTCTTTATTTTTTAAGGGATCAACCTCATACTTCAAATATATGTACCTTATCATCATCCCCATCTTATGTGACAAGGTTCATAACTCTAGCACCAATATTTTCAGATTTATCTCCCCTTGAACTTAGAATTTTTCCTTAAAAAAATACTATTTTTTTACTGTTACTTCTTTATTTCTTAAGGGATCAACCTCATACTTCAAATATATGTACCTTATCATCATCCCCATCTTATGTGACAAGGTTCATAACTTTAGCACCAATATTTTCAGATTTATCTCCCCTTGAACTGAGAATTTTCTTTAAAAAAATATTATTTTTTACTGTAACTTATTTATTTCTGAAGGGATCAACTTCATACTTCAAATAAATGTACCTTATCATCATCCACATCTTATGTGACAAGGTTCATAACTCTAGCACCAATATTGCAAGAATTATCTCCCCATCAACTTAGATTTTTTTACTAGAAAAATGTTATTTTTACTATAACTTTTTTAGTTTTAAAGGTATCTACCTCAAACTTCAAATACTTATTCCTTATAATCAATTATATTTTATGTGACAATGTTCATAACTCTTGAAGTAATTTTTACAGATTTATCTCTCTTTGAACTTACGATTTTCTTTAAGAAATATTATAACTTTGTTACTTTTTAAGGTATCTACTTCAAACTTCAAATATATACTTCTTATCATTACATGCATGTTGTGTGACAAGGTTCATAACTCTAGCGTGACTATTTCTAGAATTATTTCCCTTGATCTTGGAATTTATTTTAACAAATGTTATTTTTTTACTATAACTTAATACATAAGTATACATAATTGATTTTTCTTTTATAGTTTTGTCCTCCTTACTGCGTCCAGTATTTTATTAGTCGAGCTTGGCTGTCTCCTGTGACAGCTCTTGTTGATTAAGTCAAAACATACATATGTAGTTATAAGAATATTTATTTCAACAAATGTAATACAGTCATATAAGTCAGTATTATATACTTATAAAATTACAGTTAAGATGAAAAGACTAATTATGTGGAATCAGCCACTTGGTAAGATGCTGTTTCTATAATTTCAAATCACTTGCCCCTAATCACTTTGTGTTCATATCCTGCCAGTGACATTGGATTATTTCTTGTGAGGAAGCTGTTCAGATACATTGTAGCTCACAGAAATTTGGTAGTTCTACTCAGGTACCTGTTCCTACCTAAAATAATGCTTCAAGAGGCACCTAAGATCTTTCTCCACTGGTAAAGCTGGAAAGTCGCCTTATCACCAATACAATTAATAGAAACATGATATATTATCACCTTAATGTAAGATTATAATGCTTTGATATGGCTTGTATTTTTAATATAAAGAATCAGATATGGCACTCAAAAGTGAACTGATTCGTTCAGTCCCTCTGTAACAGCCACCGGAAAATCTTTGCACCACCGGGATAGTGGCAAACTTCACTACCATTTATACTTGCCCTAAACACTCAAAAATCATTTCATCCGATAGATTTAATGTTAATTATTAATAATTGACTTCATTTAAAGCTTTTTTTAATTTTTTTCTTATCAAAAAATGTATTTTAAAAAATTTGTCCGGCCGGAATTTCATGTATTCCAACCGGAATTATGCTGTCCGGGCGGAATTATTTAAATTCCAATTGGAATTTATTCCAACATTATTATTTATTCCAACGGGATTTTCAATTTTTATGAAATTGTCGAAATACATAAACACATGCTTAATATGTATTTGTATGCATTTTCTTGTTGAAATAACGTCTATTTAAGCATTTTTCGGAAAATCCGATCGGATTTTTTTCCATTAAATTTAACTGGAAAAAAATCCGATTGGAATAAAACCCAATTGGACATTATTCCAATTGGAGTTTTTTCCAATACTTTTTATTGGAAATAATCCTATTGGAATTAATTCCAATTTAAAAGGAATGGAAATTAATCCAATTGGAAGGTAATATATATTAATATTTAAGGTAATTTTATGTAATTCACGGACAAAATAAAGACAAACTAGAGGATGCTTTTGTAAAAAAGCGCATGTCTCCCCCACTGCAACGGTCGCTGTGACCTTGACCTTTGACCTACTGACCATTAAAACAATAGGGATCATTTGATTAATAAGACCAATCATCCTATGAAGTTTGAGGGTGTAGGTCAAAAGGAACTCTAGTTATCATCCGGAAATGAGAAATTGACCAACGGTCACTGTGACCTTGACCTTTGACCTACTGACCCAAAAACAATAGGATCATCTGCTCTATAAGACCAATCATCCTATGAAGTTTGAGGGCTGTAGGTCAAAAGGAACTCTAGTTATCATCCGGAAACGAGAAATTGACCAACGGTCACTGTGACCTTGACCTTTGAACTACTGACCCCAAAAACAATAGGGATCATCTGCTCAATAAGACCAATCATCCTATGAAGTTTTGAGGTCTGTAGAGTCTAAAGGAACTCTAGTTATCATCCGGAAACGAGAAATTGACCAACGGTCAGTGTGACCTTGACCTTTGACCTACTGACCCAAAAACAATAGGGATCATCAGCTCTATAAGACCAATCATCCTATGAAGTTTGAGGCTGTAGGTCAAAAGGAACTCTAGTTATCATCCGGAAACGAAAAATTGACCAACGGTCACTGTGACCTTGACCTTTGAACTACTGACCCCAAAAACAATAGGGATCATCAGCTCTATAAAGGGACAATCATCCTTGAAGTTTGAGGGCTGTAGGTCAAAAGGAACTCTAGTTATCATCCGGAAACGAGAAATTGACCAACGGTCACTGTGACCTTGACCTTTGAACTACTGACCCCAAAAACAATAGGGATCATCTGCTCAATAAGACCATTCATCCTATGAAGTTTGAGAGCTGTAGGTCAAAAGGAACTCTAGTAATCGTCCGGAAACGAAGAATGGACGGACTGACGGACGGACGGACTGACGGACGGACGGGGCCAAAAACAATATGTCTCCCCCCGAGGTGGGGGAGACATAATTATTGGGCCGAAACGTGTTTAGAGCCGATTTTTGCACGGGCCGATTTGATGTAATACTAAACTGCTGACGAATGATGATATATATGATATAATTTATATAAGAAAACTGCTAACTAGTTTAAATAAAGAAGCGTTATCGTAAACTGCTGACAAGTTGGATAAAGAAGGAAAAACATTGAAGATGTCAATTAGGTGTCAACTAGCTATAAGTGTTATTCTAGGCGAGGTCGAAAGATGCTTGATAAGACGTATTTTTCAAGATGACACTATTACAAATAATAAATATTGATATATAAATAATAATTGATATATTTCTCAATGTCTATTGTTAAATTATTTTATTTCAGTATGTAAATGAAATGTCTTCTATGTGATATATATTGGATAAAATTTAGAAAATGTAGTCATAATATGGTGATCTTACATAAAAAAGAATATCATAATATATATATATATATATGCATCATAGTTAAAATATATACATATATGGTAATGTATAGTATAACAAT
>NW_026861668.1:0-15803 GCF_026571515.1 Ruditapes philippinarum
TTGGAGTACTTTTGTTATGGTCATTGGGTTTACTTTTTATATGTTTCTACATGATCATTTTAGTGTTTTACTTATTTAACTTTTTGTAACCATGACAAAACTGTTTCACTTGGCGGGGATTCATTTTTATTTACACTGTCTCGTTTATAGGAACATGGTGGGGCTAAGAGCCCGAGGTTTGGTGCACCATTAACCGGTTTAAACTCCCCAGAGCGAGGTTTGGTGCACCATTAACCGGTTTAAACTCCCCAGCAGTCATTATTATGCTGCTGACCGTTCCATGGCGGCGCCCCACTGTGTTCCTCAGATGTATATGCATATAGTAAAAACTTACAAAATCTTCTTTTAAAGAACCAAAAGAGTTAGAGCTAAGATATTTAGCATGAAACATGTTCTAATAAGTGTCTACCAAGTTTGTTCAAATAAAAGCCCTGGGGTCAAAATTGGCCTCGCCCCGGGGGGTCATTGATTTTCCCTATATGCATATAGTAAAAACTTAAAAAATCTTCTTTTAAAGAATTCAAAGAGCTATGGCTAAGAAATTTAGCATCAAACATGTTCTAATAGGTGTCTACCAAGTTTGTTCAAATAAAAGCCCTGGGGTCAAAATTGGCACCGCCCCGGGGGTCATTGATTTTCCTTTTATGTGTATAGCAAAAACTTAAAAAATCTTCTTTGAAAAAACCCAAATAGCTAGAGTTAAGATATTAAGCATGAAACATCTTTTAGTGCGTGTCTACAAAGTTTGTTTAAATAAAAGACCTGGGGTCAAAATTGGCCCCGCCCCGGGGGTCATTGATTTTCTTTATATGTGTATAGCAAAAACTTAAAATCATCTTTGAAAAAACTCAAATAGCTAGAGTTTAGATATTAAGCATGAAACATCTTCTAGTAAGTGTCTACAGAGTTTGTTCAAATAAAAGCCATTGGGTCAAAACTGGCCCGGCCCCAGGGGTGTCATCGTTTTTAACTATATGTGCATAGTAAAAACTTTAAAAAAATCTTCTTTTGAAAAGCCCAATGAGCTAGAGCTTAGATGTTTAGCATGAAACATCTTCTTATGGGTGTCTACCAAGTTTGTGCAAATAACAGCCCTTGGGTTAAATTGGCCCTGCAACATTGGGGGGGGGGGGGGGGCTATATACAGGTGAGCGACCTGAGGCCATCATGGCCCTCTTGTTCTTGTGTGTTTACTAAAATAATTAAACGTTTTATTAAAAGGGGTTATGACCCTACTATTTTGAGACATTCCGCATGCTTAGTGTTCAACCCATTTACAGTTGGACACTACGCTTTCCTCTTTTGATTACATCTGACGGACCAAGTGGGAGACTATATGATGGACAGTTCTTAAAGCCCTTTGGGACTGAATTGCCTTTATGTTTGTCTTCTGTCTTGCTTCGTCGGGTCCTTGTAGGTGATTTTCTTGTTTCTCTGTCTTCCTTTAAGACATCGAGTACTTTTGTTATGGTCAGTGGGTTTACTTTTATATGGTTCTACATGATCATTTTGGTGTTTTACTTATTTAACCTTTTGTAACCATAACAACTGTTAGAATTTCACTTAGCGGGGATTCATTTTATTATGCTCCCCGAAAAATTTCGGGGGAGCATATAGTCGTCGGGTTGTCCGTCAGTCCGTCCCAATTCGTGTCCGGCCCATAACTTAGTTATTTGAAGTCGGATTTTAAAACTATTTCACAGAAATGATCACCATATTGAGACGACGTGTCGCGCGCAACATTTGGGTCGCTACCTTGAAGGTCAAGGTCACAGCATGACCTTGCATCAAAATCGTTTCCGGTCCATAACTTCTTTATTTGAAGTCGGATTTTAAAACTGTTTCACAGAAATGATCACCAAATTGAGACGACGTGTCGCGCGCAACATTTGGATCATAAATTACGGAAATATTTTACTAAATTTTACAATCGTAACTTTGATTTAATTTCCAAATTCAATAGTGATTTAAAAACTCTTCTGCGACAAGGGATTAGCCAGCCTGGTTTTTATGGCGATGTGATTTACAAACTTCGTAAGATTTTGGGTCATGGTAATTTTTCTGCTGTTTTTACTAAAATCATTAAACGTTTTATCAAAAGAGGTTATGACCCTACTATTTTAAGACATACTGCATGTTTAGTGTTCAACCCTTTTACAGTTGGACACTACGCTTTCCTCTTTTGATTGCATCTGACGGACCAAGTGGGAGACTCTATGATGGATAGTTCGTAAAGCCCTTTGGGGACTGAATTGTCTTAATGTTCGTCTTCTGCCTTGCTTCGTCGGGCCCTTGTAGGTGATTTTCTTGTTGCTCTGTCTTCCTTTAGGACATTGAGTACTTTTGTTATGGTCATTGGGTTTACTTTTATATGTTTCTACATGATCATTTTAGTGTTTTACTTATTTAACCTTTTGTAACCATGACAACTGTTTCACTTGGCGGGGATTCATTTTATTTTACACTGTCTCGTTTATAGGAACATGGTGGGGCTAAGAGCGAGGTTTGGTGCACCATTAACCGGTTTAAACTCCCCAGCAGTCATTATTATGCTGCTGACCGTTCCAAGGCGGCGCCCCACTGTGTTCCTCAGATGTATGTCTTATGTTGTTTCATACTGTTTTGGTGACACTTTTGCTTGTGTCCCTTGTTGTTTTCTCGTCTACGGTAAGTATCTTCCCCATTGCCTCTAGTTTTTATTTCTTTGATTACTCCCCCACCCACTCCCCCCGGTCTCCTGTCCCCTTCCCCTTTGTGGCCCTATTTTTATTTTCTTTGAATTCCTAATCAGTTACAAATTAATTATCATTTAATGATTAACCTGTCCGTGCTCTGTCTTTGCCCTGTCCTGTTTTTAGCTCGACTTTTCTATGAAAAGGGGAGCTATCCTACTCGCCCCGGCGTCGGCGTTGGCGTCACACCTTGGTTAAGTTTTTCGTACCACCCCACTTTATTTCAGAAGTATTACAAGTATGGCTTTGAAACTTACCATACTTGTTCACCATCATAACCTCCATCTACAGACAAGAGTACATAACTCTGTCAAGGTTTTTGACAGAATTATGGCCCTTTTTTTTGACTTAGAAAGTGTATTGAGCTTGAGTTAAGTTTTTTGTACCACCTCACTTTATTTTCAAAACCATTGGAGTATGCTTTGAAACTGACCATACTTGTTTACCATCACGACCTTCATCAACAGACAAGAGGACATAACTCTGTCAAGGTTTTTGACAGAATTATGCCCCTTTTTGACTTAGAAAATACATTGAATATGGGTAAAAATCCACTTATTGCCTTAACCCTTTGAGATATTGCTTTGAAACTTTTAATGCTATTTCACATCATTACCCCCATCTGTACGCAAAGAGAAGGTAACTCTGTCAAGGATTTGTTTTAAAAATTAGGGCTTTTATCGACTTAGAATCTTGGTTAAGTTTTTAGTACCAGTCCACTTTTTGACTGAACTGTTTGAGATATTAATTTGAAAGTTGGAATACTTGTTTACAATCATGATTCCCAAACATGTCCAGGAGAAGGTAATTCTGTCAAAGATTTTATTTGAATTATGGCCCTTAAATAATGAATTGAACTTCCTTCATGTAATTCAAATATCAGTTTACAACGCATTATCTACATAGTGGACCCCACGAAAAGTAACCAGTCACCCACAGCCTGTGTGAAAGAGATCCACTTGTGACCAACTGACAAAACATCTAAAAAAAGCTTGATAAAATTTAATCTATTACTTGTATTATAAGGTAACTATAATACTTTCACATACAAAGTCAAATCTATATATTATGCTGATTGTACAAAAATATACTGCTTCCTTGGCATAGATTTCTTGAAAAATTATGTTATTATGTCATTTACCAAGGTGTTCTGAGTGACGTAAAAATACCTTATTCTCTTAAAGTGGGTTTAATACTATTAAATTTATTTAAGGCTCAACTCAGTTTTTTTTTCTTTCTTACCAGCCCTCTTTTGACTTAAACATTTCAAACTTTGCTGCAGTGTTCAAGGGTATCACACAATTCAGTAAAATAATTCTTCACTAAATATCTTAATGCTCATGGCCATTGTTCACTTTAAAAATACAGAGATTCTTGTATTGCCTTTTACTGCAAAAACTTTTTTTATTGGCAAGCAATAAAAAAGTCGAGCGCGCTGTCTTACGGACAGCTCTTGTTCATATATTGTGTTATATTATCACAACTTTCCATCAAAAACACTTAAAATTTTAAATTATTTAATTTTATTAGCTCGACTATTCGATAAGAATAAGTAGAGCTATTGCAGTCACCCGAGCGTCGGCGTCGGCGTCGGCGTAACCACTTATGTTAAAGTTTTTGTAATAGTTCAAATATTTTCAAAGTCCATAGACATATGGCTTTGAAACTTTGCACACTTGTTCACCATCATGACCCCAACCTGTAGACAGGAGGAGGTAACTCTATCAAGCATTTTGACAGAATTATGCCCCTTTTTCGACTTAGAATTTACGTTAAAGTTTTTGTAATAGTTCAAATATTTTCAAAGTCCATTGACATATGGCTTTGAAACTTTGCACACTTGTTCACCATGATGACCCCAACCTGTAGACAGGAGGAGGTAACTTTATCAAGCATTTTGACAGAATTATGCCCCTTTTTCGACTTAGAATTTACGTTAAAGTTTTTTTAATAGTTCAAATATTTTCAAAGTCCATTGACATATGGCTTTGAAACTTTGCACACTTGTTCACCATCATGACCCCAACCTGTAGACAGGAGGAGGTAACTCTATCAAGCATTTTGACAGAATTTTGCCCCTTTTTCGACTTAGAATTTACGTTAAACTTTTTGTAATAGTTCAAATATTTTCAAAGTCCATTGACATATGGCTTTGAAACTTTGCACACTTGTTCAACATCATGACCCCAACCTGTAAACAGGAGGAGGTAACTCTATCAAGCATTTTGACAGAATTATGCCCCTTTTTCGACTTAGAATTTACGTTAAAGTTTTTGTAATAGTTCAAATATTTTCAAAGTCCATTGACATATGGCTTTGAAACTTTGCACACTTGTTCAACATCATGACCCCAACCTGTAAACAGGAGGAGGTAACTCTATCAAGCATTTTGACAGAATTATGCCCCTTTTTCGACTTAGAATTTACGTTAAAGTTTTTGTAATAGTTAAAATATTTTCAAAGTCCATTGACATATGGCTTTGAAACTTTGCACACTTGTTCACCATCATGACTTCAACCTGTAAACAGGAGGAGGTAACTGTATCAAGCATTTTTTTTACTATCAAGCACTAAGAATAGTCGAGCGTTGCTGTCCTACCGACAGCTCTTGTTGTTTGGGGTCCCCCTGGGCTCCTTGCTATTGGTTCTTGTTGCTGGGTCATGTGGGAGTTGCGTTCATTGAACGCCGCCTTTCCTCGTTGATCTTGTTTATCATATTGAAGGTCAAGGTCACAGCATGACCTTGCATCAAAATTGTGTCCGGTCCATAACTTCTTTATTTGAAGTCGGATTTTAAAACTATTTCACAGAAATGATCACCATATTGAGACAACATGTCGCGCCCAACATTTGGGTCGCTACCTTGAAGGTCAAAGTCACAGCATGACCTTGCAGCAAAGTCCTGTCCAGCCCATAACTTCATTATTTGAAGTCAGATTTTAAAACTATTTCACAGAAATGATCACCATATTAAGACTTCGTGTCGCACGCATCATTTGGGTCGCTACTTTGAAGGTCAATGTCACAGCATGACCTTGCAGCAAAATCTTGTCCGGCCCATAACTTCGTTATTTGAAGTCACATTTTAAAAATATTTTACAGAAATTATCACAATATTGAGATGATGTGTCTTGAAGGTCAAGATCACAGCATGACCCCTTGATGTCGGATTCAACAACTATTTCACAGGGATGATCACCATATTGAATCGACGTGTCACATGCAACATTTGGGGTGGTACCTTGAAGGTCAAGGTCACAGCATGACCTTGCAGCAAAATCGTCTCTAGCCAATAACTTCCTTATTTGAAGTCTGATTTTACAGCTACTTCACAGAAATGATCATATGTCGTGCACAACATTTGAGTTGTTTTTACACTTTGAACTTTGTGACATAACTCTGACACTACAAGAGGTTATATATATATATACTACAAGAGGTATATATATATATATATATATATATATATAAGAGGTGTATTTATCTATTTCCTGTGTCCAAAACCTATTCGGGGAGCATCACCCGGTTCAACCGGCTCTTGTTTACACTGTCTTGTTTATAGGAACATAGTGGGGCTAAGAGCGAGGTTCGGTGCACCATTAACCGGTTTAAACTCCCCAGTAGTCATTATTATGCTGCTGACCATTCCAAGGCGGTGCCCCTCTGTGTTCCTCAGATGTATGTCTATGTTGTTTTATACTGTTTTGGTGACACTTTTGCTTGTGTCTCTTGTTGTTTCTCGTCTACGGTAAGTATCTTCCCCTTTGTCCCTAGTTTTTATTTATTCCCCCCCCCCTTCCCCGTGTCTCATGTCCCCTTCCCCTGTGCCTATTGACTTTATGGGCCTAATATTAAATCATTTATTTGTTTTCTTTTAGTTCCTTATCAGTTACTTATCATTTATTCTTATGTAGTGGTTTGCATGACCGTGCTCTGCCTTATGCCCTGTCCTATTTTTCTTTGGGGTCCTCCTGGGCTCCTTGCCGCTGGCGCTTGATGCTGGGTCGGGTGGGGGCTGCGTTCGTTGAACGCCGCTTTTCCTTGTCGATCTTGTTTATCTTTTTCTAAGATTCTGCAATTTAAGGTTGTAAGAAATTCTGGAAAAAAGTGATCCCTCAGAAGCATTAATCACAACAAAATTACATAAGAATTGCAAACTCGGTTTGATTGAGTCTGTACATGAGAGATAATGCACAAGTGCAACATCCCTCACGCCCCCTAGCACCGGCTTGAGCGGTACTTTATTCTCAACACTTATTCCTCAACTAATAGTGCTGGCATCAATGATCCCGAAGGACCAGAAAATATAACAATTCTGGAAACAAAGTGATCCCTCGGAGGCATTGATCCCAACAAAATTACATAAGAATTGCAGACTCGGTTTGATTGAGTCTGTACATGAGAGATAATGAATAAGTGCAACATCCCTCACGCCCCCTAGCACCGGCTTGAGCGGTACTCAATTCACAACAGTTAATGGTGCTGGCATTAATGATCCCGAAGGACCAGAAAATATAACAACACTGAAGTGAAGTACGGGGCAACTTTTTACGGCTGCCACGCGGCACTTGACACCTGCTGTTGTGAAGTACAAAATTCTGGAAGCAAAGTGATCCATCAAACAGATAAAAACAGAATCCCTAAAGAAAGCCCAACACGACAAAACTGAAAATGTTGCAGGCTCGGTTTGATTGAGCCTGTTCATGGACGGTAATGGAAATTGCAAGTAACCGTCCACGCCCCCTAGCACCGGCTTAAGCAGAATTAGGTAGTCTTTTATCAAGTTTGCTTATATTATTTTGATTGGCCCCTTTTAGGGGTCTCTAGGACTAAAAATAGAAAAACCTTTAAACATCTTCTCCCACAGAACTAATTGATGGATGATCTTCAAACTTTGTTGGTAGCATTCTCGGGTAGTGTTTTATCAAGTTATCTCATATTAATTTGAAAAGGGGCCGCAAAAGCTAAAAATAGAAATACCTTTAAATGTCTATTTCTAGAGAACTAATTGATGGATGATCACCAAACTTTGTATGTAGCATTCTTAGGTAGTCTTTTATCAAGTTTGCTAATATTATTTTGATTGGCCCCTTTTAGGGGCCGCAAAAGCTAAAAATATAAATACCTTTAAATGTCATTTTCTACAGGATTAATTGATGGAAGATCACCAAACTTTGTCTGTAGCATTCTCGGGTAGTGTTTTATCAAGTTTGCTCATATTAATTTGATTGGCCCCTTTTAGGGGCCACTAAAGCTAAAAATAGAAAAACATTTAAACATCTTCTACTTCAGAACCAATTGATGGATGATCACAAAACTTTGTCGGTACTCATTTATCAAGTTTGCTCATATTAATTTGATTAGCCCCTTTTAGGGGTCACTAAAGCTAAAAGTAGAAAAATAGAAAAAACCTTCGAACATCATTTCCTATTGAAATAATTGATAGATGATTACCAAACTTTGTAGCATTCTTAAGTAGTCTTTTATCAAGTTTGCTCATATTAATTTGATTAGCCCCGTTTAAGCTTAAGCTTAAATACCCCAGGTCAAGGCATTTCTTCAAATTATTGTTTAAACATATTCTATGCTCAAATTTAATATTAAAATATATTGACATTCCAAGACTGGAAAGCAGTTGTTTCTGGTGAGCGACTCGGGGCCATCATGGCCCTCTTGTTTAATTTCTCTGCAATTTAGAAAAATATTCAAGAAATGGATCGCTCCAATATAATTAACAAAAATGAAAAGAGGAAGAAAAAGAATAAAGCTGTTTAGAATCTCAATATGTAGGTAAAAAGATGGAAATCTCACCTCTTGCATTTTCATTCATGGCGTCTTTTCCAAAAGTATATTCCTCGACATCATCACTCCTGGTTCATTCCTCACTGACTTTACTGTCACTTCAAGTACATTCCCCATTGCAGCTCCTGGTACATTCTTCACCTCGATCACTGTTACTTCTAGTACATTCCTCCTTGTCAATTCTTGTACATTTGTCACCTCTTTCACTGTCACTTCTTATACATTCCTCGCTGTCACTCATAGTACATTATACATCTCCATCACTGTCAATTCTAGTATATTCCTCGCTGCTGCTCCTTGGACATGTTTCGCATCCATCATTGTCAATTCTAGTATATTCCTCGCTGTCATTACTGTCACATTTTTCACCTTCATCACACTATGACTTTCAGAACAATCCTAGTTGCCGCTCCTGGTATATTCTTCATCTCCATCACTGTCACTTTTAGTACATTCTTCACCATCATCACTGTCACTTCTTACACATTTCTCTTTTCATTATTATCTCTACCATTGTTCTTACTAGAATCTGGTATTTCATTTTAGGAAAACTCATTCTTAGCCCATATGAGATCTTATTTGAATATCTCTAGTGATGAAAAAAACTTCTTCTTCTTCAATATTTCTAAAAAAATCAAATGTTCAAATAACTGAATCACTATTTTGTATCAGAAAAATGAAGTATCGAGAGTAGGTACTGTATCATAGGACTTTTAGTATACTTTAAGTATTTTTCTTTCTAGATTAAATATTTTTTCCTTTTAGTTTTTAATGATAGAAACTTACTTGGAATACATATGTCAAGTTTTAACATATTTTAAAGAATAATGTTTCGACATTTCAATTTCTGTTATTTTTCATCAAAATAACTTGACAACTAGGCAAAATTAGTATAATAGGCACTTCAGCTACAGTGATAATCATAAAGTATTTCAAGTGCCATATGAAATAATGCTTATCATAAAAGTAACAGTTTGTTTATTTAAAAAAACAATTAAATACATTTAATATCTGAGTCAGGAATTGAATAACAGGTAATTTATCAGATAAAAAGGCATTTTATTGTCCAAAATGTTTATGATTGTGAAATTTCTATGCTTATAACTAATGAAACGCAACCATCCAACAAATCGAAAAATACGTCGACTATAAATAATTCAAAGAAATTAGAACCCAGCGCTAGCGCAATCCCTGATATATATTCAGCTATGTAGAAAAATAAAATAAATAAATACAGAATCCCTAAAGAAAGCCCAACACGGCAAAATTGAAAATGTTGCAGGCTCGGTTTGATTGAGCCTGTTCATGGACGGTACTGGAAGTTCAGTGTTTTTTTTTTCAGTTTTGGGGGAAGGGGGTCAGTGCCCATTGGGTGGGGAAAAATAGCGCGTAAATGCCAAAAAAGGGGAATTTTCAGTGTTACTAATATTCAATAAAAAGACTAAAAATACATTATTTTTTAACAATCCTATAAAATAAATAAAACAACTAATTGAAATTAGTTAACAACTTTATTAAATGAGTGACTTCAGTTCAGTTTGATTCAGTGCAACAGAAGTAAAATGAAACAAAACAAAATTTTGAACCAATGGTTTATATGGAATTATATTTTTGAACATGTTTGAATAGAGACCATCCTGCAAAGTTGATTGCAACTGGGTCAGTGGTGTTGGAGGAGTTGAGTTCAAAATGAAAAATTTGATGCAGTGTTTTTTTCTCGCCATTTTGTTAATGGGACTTGTGGCCCTTTTGGATTTAAAAAATTCGTGCCATGAAGGTCAAAATGAGGAAATTTCAATTTTTTGTATTGTTACATACAAACTGCATAAAACTAAAAATGATTGACTATATTGAATACTACAAAACAGATTCATTCTTCACCATTTGCTAGATGTAATTCAAATACACATGTCAGTATCTGTATTTTTTAATTTTTAGTTGAAAATTTTCACAATTAATTGGGAGAAATATATACGTTTTGGCTTTTGGAATGGGGCCCTATTTTGGCCCCAAATTTGAACTGCGATGCCACAAAGTATTTAAATGACAAACACAAGGCGATAGTAAAAGCTCAACTTCAGCACATTGTGCTCAGAAAAGCTAAAAACAAAACAAAAATATCATAGCAATTCTCAAAGGGACATTGAACTGCAATCTCTACCAAGTCCTTGTTATTTAAATTTGTTTAAGGGTCCTGGAAATGGTATAATGTGATCTTTGGACACGCTGATACTGAAAAATAATTTATTGTTTTCTATCATTATTTGCAAAAATGAAATTGGTCATAGGAATAATATTTATATGTTCAATGTTGGTTTTTTTCTCTTACTGTATAGGACATGTTTATTTGGAATTCACTGGAACAGACAAAACTTTTAATTGTCCAAAATAGTCAGACAAATGTATATGTCGAACACTGTTCAGTGTTTTTTTCAGTTTTGGGGGAAGGAGGTCAGTGCCCATTGGGTGGGGAAAAATAGCGCGTAAATGCCAAAAAAGGGGAATTTTCAGTGTTACTAATATTCAAAAAAAAGACTAAAAATACATTATTTTTTAACAATCCTATAAAATAAATAAAACAACTAATTGAAATTAGTTAACAACTTTATTAAATGAGTGACTTCAGTTTAGTTTGATTCAGTGCAATTTCATTTCCCTACTGTCATTATCAAACTCATTGATGACAGCATTCAGTCCATCAATGTTTAAGTGTCCATCATAGTTGCATATTCTAATCAGGTTGTCAAGACTGTTTTGTCCCAGTCTATTTCTGTGAGGTGTGCACAGTAGGTTGAATGGTTCATTAAACTGAAGAGCCTTTCAACGCAAGCTCCACCCATTATTCACAGAGATTTATTTGTTATGAAATTTTGCATACATAATCGTAGTTTCTATAATCATAATTTATCATTTCTTTGCACTGGCAGACAAGTTATTTAGTGAATTGATTGGAAATATTTATATCATGTATTAAATAAAATTCGCTGAGAAAAAAATATCGAGCGTACCTCGGCTGACTTGCATTGGTCTGGTTTTTGATATTTTTCCTTTGAACCTAGCACAGAAAGTGCCTGCTGCTTAAAAAGAACATCGATACGTTTGTTCTTTGCTGAGCATTGTTTATTTATTATCTTTCGATAACACCGACTATTGTGTGACATTTTTGCAGTAAATGCGATAGTCGTAAAAGCCGTAAAGATACAGCGACAATTCGACACATCGGCAGTTCGGTAACTTGAGGATTTTCATCTTGTTACTGTAATCTCTTTTTCATAGCGTATTTTTCTTTCATTTTATAATATTCTGTTTATTTTATACTTGCCAAGTAGGCGATTGTTTAATTATAAATATTTGCATGTATTATTTCATTAAAGCCAACGGTAAATAATAAACTCAACCGATTCTCGCGTTACCGTATTGTCTTATAGCCGCGGTAAAACGAACGACCTATGTCGCAAAGCAAGCGTAAAGTAAACATCCCTGATAGTAATGACTGAGTTCATGAATTTGCTATGTGAATCAAAATAAATTGGCATATTTTACTTATGGTTTGTGTGTCTTTTTTTTCTGTTTCTTGTTTGGGTATATTTTTTTGACGGTGGGGAATTTTCGCAATTTCATGGGGAAAAATATGTATTCCGAGAGGTGGGGAAAGGGGCCGAATATCACCTATATTTCGACCAAAAAAAACACTGCTGTTAAATGGAAATTGCACATAAAAAACCCACTGCATTTTTTAACCAGGTTTTCAATGTCTGTGATCAAGGTCACTGTTACTAAAAATAGAAATTCAGTTTCCGCTCAATAACTTGAGTTTGCTTTGGCCTATTGACACCAAACTTGGTGTATGGATAGCTTATATCAAGAGGCAGCTTGGTATTGCTACCCAGGTGTCTGTGATAAAGGTCAAGGTCACTGTTACTAAAAATAGAAATTCAGTTTCCGCTCAATAACTTGAGTTTGCTTTGGCCTATTGACACCAAACTTGGTGTATGGATAGCTTATATCAAGAGGCAGCTTGGTATTGCTACCCAGGTGTCTGTGATAAAGGTCAAGGTCACTGTTACTAAAAATAGAAATTCAGTTTCCGCTCAATAACTTGAGTTTGCTTTGGCCTATTGACACCAAACTTGGTGTATGGATAGGTTATATCAAGAGGCAGCTTGGAATTGCTACCCAGGTGTCTGTGATCAAGGTCAAGGTCACTGTTACTAAAAATAGAAATTCAGCTTCCGCTCAATAACTTGAGTGTGCTTTGTCCTATTCACACCAAACTTGGTGTATGGGTAGCTTATATCAAGAGGCACCTTGGGATTGCTACCCTGGTGTCTGTGATCTAGGTCAAGGTCACTGTTACTAAAAATAGAAATTCAGTTTCCGCTCAATAACTTGAGTTTGCTTTGGCCTATTCACACCAAACTTGGTGTATGGATAGGTTATATCAAGAGGCAGCTTGGGATTGCTACCCAGGTGTCTTTGATCAATTTCAAGGTCACTGTTACTAAAAATAAAAATTCAGTTTCTGTCTTATAACTTGAGTTTGCTTTGGCCTATTGACACCAAACTTGATGAATGGGTAGCTTATATCAAGAGGCAGCTTGGGATTGCTACCCAGGTGTCTGTGATCTAGGTCAAGGTCACTGTTACTAAAAATAGAAATTCAGTTTCCGCTCAATAACTTGAGTTTGCTTTGGCCTATTCACACCAAACTTGGTGTATGGATAGGTTATATCAAGAGGCAGCTTGGGATTGCTACCCAGGTGTCTTTGATCAATGTTAAGGTCACTGTTACTAAAAATAAAAATTTAGTTTCTGTCTTATAACTTGAGTTTGCTTTGGCCTATTGACACCAAACTTGATGAATGGGTAGCTTATATCAAGAGGCAGCTTGGGATTGCTACCCAGGTGTCTGTGATCAAGGTTAATGCATTTAGTTTTCATGTTATAACTTGAGTTTGCTTTGACCTTTTGACACCGAACTTGCTGAGTGGCAGCTTTGGATTGCCACTTAGATATCTGGGAGCAAGGTCAATGTAATTTGCTTACAATGGAGTTTTCAGTATCTACTCAATAACTTCAGTGCACTTTGACCTATTGATTGCTGTCACATCAAAACTTGGTCGTTTAAAACCTGGTTTTCGTCACATTGCGGCGCTTCTTGTTTTCTTTGAAAACATCAAATGTTTTCTCGACATTATTAAATTACATTTCAACAAGAAGATCCATATTGCTAAGACACTAGGCTTTCAAAGACCAAGTATTGATGTGACAGGAATAAGAAATGAAATATGGGAGTGAATAAAAATGCTGCTATTTTGATTGCATGCAGATAGTGACTAATGTAAGGTCAGTAGAAATCTGTATAATTTGATTAAATAAAATGGCTTCAATACAAACTGTTTGCTCCTTTATTACAATTGACAGCTGAATTTCTTCTTAGCAACATTGACCTTGATCACAGACACCTGGGTAGCAATCCCAATTCTTTCGGGCATATAAAAAGTAACTTCTCAAGTTCAACAGTCAGCCAGTTCAAAGTAATGAGTTGACTTGATTTAGATCTGGTTCGGTTGTGATTTAATTACTGAATTTTTTGGTAATAAAATAACAAAAAAAAGTAACGCCTAATGTAACGGTATTCTTTGACGTTACACTTTAATTATGTGTTATCTATATGCTCTTGCCGTGTGGGGCGACCTTTATGGCTGCAACATTTTTTATAATAAGGTTGGCAGAGTTTCAATATGATTAACTTAAAACTGCACAACATAATTATCACAAATTGGATAACATCAAGATAATGATATTAGTATGATCTTCATATAAAAGTAGATCAAGCTTTTATTTAAGGTTGTAGAGTAAACAAATATTTGTTATAAAAGTAAATTTCAAAACATCATGACTTTCAATCAGCTATTTTATCAAATTTTTATTTGTAAAAAGCCTTATTCATTATAAGTTGTAAAAAGCCTTATTCATTATAAGTATCTATTTGTATTTTCTATAAATAATCTTATTTTATATATTTAAGATAAAACATGCGTTATAATTAAGTCTAGCATGCAATAAATGGGTGTTCATGATGAAGCTTTCTAGCTCGATATTTGAAATATCAAGCATATGCGACAAATATTTAGTGACAACATATTGTAAGAGGGTTTTATCAATTAGATAATCAATTTAAAGTCGCGATTTATGTGACCTGGCTCAAGTAAATGTATGCAAAACGATTAAGGTTAGATAATAACAATTTTGAAAGAGGGGTTACAAACTGTATTTTCAAAACCTTAACACTGTTCACAGAGTGTTCAATATAAATCTGGCACCGGATCGTTTTGAAGCAATGCCTGAAATAAAGCCAATTAGTATTAGTCAGAACGGTATAAAATATTTGATTTTACCAAAAATGCAACGTTGAACATCAAAAGGTTGAAAGGAACAATGTAGACAATGATGACATTATTTACATATGCTAAACATGTACTTTGAACTAGGAAACAAAAAGTCACGAGATACAAGTTGTATATATCAAGATGCTTTATTTCTCTCTAAATATAATGAAATTAGAGTCCGGGGTTAAAATGTACTACGAAATCTCAATTTATCGCGTGATAATACTTTAAAGTTATATATTTCTTTATAAATGCAGATCAAGTCATGACAAAGATTGTACATTTGAACCGACTTCTATGATATATTCTACTTTAATTACAATTGTTTCACTAACTAACTAAATTGATACAAAAGTAACTAAATTTAGGGAAAAAACTTATATTTAAATCCAATCTACTTGACACAATTCAGCACAATATATATATATATATATATATATATATATATATATATATATATATATATATATATATATATATATATATATATATATATATATATATATATATATATATATATATATATATATATATATATATATGAATCGTTGATAAGACATATTTGATGTATATCTATTAGCTTTGTATTAAATAAACAAATGTACTGGGGAATAAAGTCACGCATTTAACTGTTCAATGTTTCTTTCTATAAGATAGGTGTAAAAGAAGCATCTGAAAAATGGACCTTAACAAAGGGATTCCGAGGGATCAACTCTTTCCAGATGTTTAATCAGGGAAAAGATCTCATTAAAAATCATCATTTTAAAAAACAAACTCTTAGGATGATATTTTTGCTAGGGTATTGAGTATTTCTGTAGCTTCTGAGAATATGAGGACATTAACGAAAAGGTAATCCAACGCCGTAGAAAACTTTTTC
>NW_026861669.1:0-79285 GCF_026571515.1 Ruditapes philippinarum
CAAAAAAAGGAGTTGCCTAATACGATATGCCCATGTATTATTATACTTTTTATTTAACTCGGCATCCTTTTAGTATAAAGATTATTATAAAGGAACGTCTGTTTTATAAAAAAAAAAAGGCGTTACCTTGTCATGAAAATTTTTTACCAAGTTTAATCTAAAAAAATATTTTCTTCGTATATCAAATGAGATTCTCCCTGTTTCAGAAGAGAAGAAATCTGAGTTCAGAATTTAACAGTAACATGCATTGTCTTAATGGCCTCTAACATTTTCATTAATGAGGAAAACTCTGTCAATTTTGTAAAATTTTGAAAAAAAAAGATGAATATGTAACTTTTTGCTTGAATTAAAGACTTTCAAAATAACAAAATGAATTATAAAAATGTTGTCAACTATCCATTTCCACTTCTGAAAACCAACCTCGTGAAAAGCTCTCCCGTGAAATTAACAAGGCGGACAAAAGCCCTCCCGTGAAATTAACAAGGCGGACAAAAGCCCTCCCGTGATATTAACAAGGCGGACGGACAAAAGCCCTCCCGTGAAATTAACAAGGCGGACAAAAGCCCTCCCGTGTAATTAACAAGGCGGACAAAAGCCCTCCCGTGAAATTAACAAGGCGGGCGGACAAAAGCTCTCCCGTGAAATTAACAAGGCGGGCGGACAAAAGCTCTCCCGTGAAATTAACAAGGCGGGCGGACAAAAGCTCTCCGTGAAATTAACAAGGCGGACAAAAAGCCCTCCCGTGAAATTAACAAGGCGGACGGACAATCTTAAGCCCTCCCGTGAAATTAACAAGGCGGACGGACAAAAGCCCTCCCGTGAAATTAACAAGGCGGACGGACAAAAGCCCTCCCGTGAAATTAACAAGGCGGACGGACAAAAGCCCTCCTATAACAAACATATATTTGTATGTAACAAACCTGTGTTTTTTAATGCACTCAACATATTAAAATTGTAACACATATATTTGTTGTTATTTTCAATTGATCTAAGTATTGGTATGAGCTAGAACCACCTTTCATTCAGAATATACTTTTCTGAAATGTTTTACGAGGTAACTTTTTACACGACTGTCGTTAAAAACAAAGTCACTTTTAAAAGTAATAGACTTGCTACACATCTTTTCATCATTTATTACTCTATAAATCTTAAATTTACATGGGAGTAATCCTTCATTTTTTCATGGGAGTAATCCTTGACATTGTGGATAGCAACCCAATTATTGCGCCCTGCACATTGTCTCATAATGGTGATCACTTGTGCCAAGCTATTGAAAAAAAAAACCGAGGTTTAAAAGTTATGGAGCGGACACGAAATGTAGACCTTTATACAACTGACCTTTAAGTGTGACATTGACCTTGGGGTGGCAACCCAATCATTGCGCTTCTGCGCATGTTCTTATAATGGTGATCAATTTTGCCTAGTTATTTTTAAGAACTTCAGCGGTTAAAAAGTTATGGAGCGGACACGAAATGTAAACTTTTTAACATTATTCCTTAAAGTGTGACCTTGACCTTTTGGGTAGCAAGCCAATTATTGCGCTCTGCATTCTATTATAACATATAGATACAATGCAAAAATAAGGATAAACGAAAATTATTGAAACAAGAATATGTTCAATCAAGAAAATTATTCGATAAAAATGTGCAGAAAAGAAAAAGGGAATATTGGTATGAAACGCAGGAAAAAATATTAGAATCTAGCAAAAGTAAAGGCTCAAAAGACTTTTGGAAAACGATTGGCAAGGTTGGAATCGCGTCAGAAAGAACAAATACGATTCCTATGGAAATTGAAAGAACTGATGGAACATACAGTACATCGACTCAAGAAGTCCTAAACAAATGGAAAAATGCGTTTAAAGACTTATTCAGTGGCGAAAATCAGCCTACTAACTATTCTCCAAATGAATATTCATTTACAAATACACATTCAAAAAATAATGACCGACAATGTCTTAATGAAGGAATAACAATAACAGAAGTTGAAAATGCTATTAAGTCACTCAACAAAAACAAAGCTGTTGGACACGACAATGTCCCCGCAGAGACCATACGAAATTTGCCCTGCATCGATTTCCTACACAAGCTGTTTTGTGCGTGTTTTGCGTCAGGAAAAATACCAAACGCGTGGACCATTGGTCTTATCACTCCCGTGCTTAAAAACCCATCCGCAGACAAAAGTAATCCAATCAATTATCGCGGAATTACAGTGACCTCAGCAGTATATAAGGCATATTGTTCGGTGTTGAATAATAGGCTCGTTGAATGGTGTGAAAGAAATGAGGTTATATCAGACTCACAAAACGGATTCAGACAAAAAAGGAGTACAATTGATCAATTATCTACCTTAACAAGCATTATCAGTTGTAGGAAAAAAATGAAGAAATCAACTTTTGTGTGTTACGTCGATTTCAGTAAAGCCTATGATAAAATCGATAGACAAATATTATGGAACAAAATAGAAAATATTGGAATCAGAGGAAATATGCTAAACGCGATTAAATCATTATATAAAAACGTGAAATGCGCTGTACGTGTCAATAACTATACCACAGACTGGTTCAACGTTGATATTGGTCTAAAACAGGGATGTCTCCTATCTACGACGGCCTTCAACATGTACATAAATGACTTGAGTGTAAAGCTTGATCATATGAATATAGGAATAAAAGTCGATGGAAAAAATATATGTCACCTATTATACGCCGATGATTTGGTCCTTATTGCTGAAAATGAAATATAACTTCAATCGCTTATGAATGAGCTTGCAAATTGGTGTATTGAGAACAGAATGTGTGTAAACATTGACAAAACTAAAGTCATGCATTTCCGTAATCCATCCATCCAGAAAACAGAGTATAATTTTACCTTAAATGGCAACGAAATAGACTTTGTAGCGCAATATAAATATCTCGGATTGATGCTTAATGAAACTTTAGATTACGCCAAAATAGCAAAATACGTTGCTCAATCAGCTACTCGTGCTCTCGGTCTAATTATCAGTAAATTCAAACTCATGGGTGGAATGCCGTATGCAGTTTATACTAAATTATACGACAGTATTGTGTGGCCAGTGATCAGTTACGGAGCAGCAATATGGGGAACCCGAGAATACTCAGCGATAAACGCAGTTCACCATCGTGCCTGCAGATTCTTCCTTGGTGTAGGCAAATATACTCCGAACGACGCAGTTACAGGCGACATGGGATGGCTCCCCCCTCGGATAAGACAATGGCGATCTACACTCGGACATTGGTTTAGGTTAAATAATATGCCATCCTCAAGACTTAATAATCATGTATTTAAATGGTCATATAGTACACGAAACAAAATGAAAAATTGGTGCTATGATATAGATACAATTACACAAAAGTGTCTTGATAAATCTTTAATATTAAACAAATACTATAGCCAGTATGAGAGATCAAATTTTATGAATTTATCGCAAGACAAACTGTTTCTGGATTTCAAAAATGATTGGTCATCGAGAATAAATTCAACTTCTTGTGTTAGTAGACGAACAAAAGGCAACAAACTAAGACAATATAAACTATTTAAGAAAGAATATAAAACTGAACACTATGTACAGTCTGAAATAATAAAAAGACATTATAGGGCCGCATTATCTAAATTCAGATGTGGAGTTGCTCCTCTAAAAATCGAGACTGGTCGCTATGAAGCTTTACCAATTTATGAGAGAATATGTTTTTATTCAATAGCATTGAAGATGAGCTACATGTCCTTGTTAAATGTTCCACTTTATTCGCAAATAAGAGAGGCGCTTTATATCGACATATGTAAAACTTAATGACAGATTTCTAATGTATAGTGATAGTGAGAAATTCATATATTTGCTATCAAATGAAAATATTGTAAAATATTCTGCCAAAGCCTGCTTTGATATATTATGTGTGAGGCGCAATTTATTATATAATAGCTAATTTTTACTCTGTACATATATGTATCATAGTCAAAGTCAGAATAATAGTTAGTATGCGTTTGTTTTATATGTGTAATATATTTTTTATTGCCACCATATATTTCAGCTTTTAACAATATTTTAGTATCTTAATATTGTTTTTAAATGTGTTTTTATTGATGATCATGTTCTTAGTCTCTCATAACTTTTTTAGAGTGGTTTTGTACGCGTATTTCTTTTATAACTTTGTTATATTTGTTAATGTATGTACAAAAGTGAGACTTAAATAAACAAATTGACTTGACTTGACTTGACTTGGCTATAGATACAAGTTTTTTTTAAGACTTTGTTTTAAATATTTTAAAGTGCTATGTTTCTTATTAGATGAAATGTCGCAGATTTTGCCAGTCAACAGTCTAAAAGTCTTGGCATAATGGTGAATGTATTCTAGAATGAAAATTACTCAAAACTGCTTCACAAAAAATCATAAAATTAATAGAGCTCCACTCCAAATAATATACTATTCTGCACCGATTAGAGTGGTGTGAAAGTAATTTCAGTTTAAAACGTTACATGCAAGTCTTCTACTAGTTTATGTATCTCCGAAATCACAAAGAATGCTGGAAGAAGACCGATTAAAGAAATAAAATGTCATGCATCGAGAATGCTTTCCACCAAATCACCATTTTCAGTTGAAATTCTGCATCGCTTCAATACCGCGGTTCGAATATTTAAACAAAATACGTCTTTTTGAGGTTTGAAACTATGGTACCGGGAAAAGCTTTAATTCGTTTTGAAATTTGTTTTGATATAAGAGAATTAATAAGCTTGGAAAATATTAACTTGTATCGGTTTGTGTATGTGTCATACCATTTCTGATGTCACAAGAGCACATTTCATATGTATACTCACTACTATACGTTCATATAACTATAGAACTGCATGTATTAGAAAATTTCGTTTTAAGTGCAAGTTTGCAATTAAAGTGGAACAGAAAATACGTGTATTTCCCATTGTCAAAAATTCATGGATCGCCCTGCGTTAATAAATACAAAACGATATTGTCTTCCAAAGAAACCAAGAAACAAACTAATTAAAGCACATATTTTATTTTATAATGTCAGATATATAGATTTTGCATATTTACATAACAATATTTACAGATATATTTAACAAGATATGATATTTATAATGATATGAATGTATATATAAACTATGGAATACAAAACAATAAAGCACATTAAAAAATACACAAACTTTGATAACAAGTCTTCGTCACATATTTATAACATGTAAATTCTGTAAGTAACAGCGAAACATATTATAACATGGTTTAATATATGATATTTTAGTTTTTATAAAATCATCTCTGGTTCCCTACAGTCGGTCATCGATCCAAGACCTTCATCAGAGTTGTCCAGCTCGTGCTGACTTTGTTCATTTTTCGAAACGCAGTTACCTCTCCTAATTCTTCGATGAAAGACCTAGTTCTCATAAAACTATCCATAGCATCGTCTTTCATTGAAACAATCTCGCTTTCGCAATCACTTTTGTCATAATCGTAACTAATGTCCATGCTGAAATCTTCAGACTTTGTTTCATCCATTCTGGGAAATGAGCAATCAAACGAGTAGTCAAAGCAACAACTTTCATTAGAACTGTCCCATTTCTGTAACACGCGATACATGGGTGAACTGGTTGAGGTTTGAAATAGCTGATTCACGTCTGAGAGTCTTTGTTTTGGACGAAATAATTTTCCTCGGCATTTAGAGAGAATCGGTTCAGATTTGATATAGCAGACTCTCTTCTAAGTTTTTTCTTGACTGAGTCATTTGTGTGTTTTCACTGTCAATTTCACTATAATTAAAAGCTAAATCTAGAGTTTCACATGGCTCCGAAATATCACTTTTCACATTCAGAATCTGAATCACAATTTTTTATTCCACAAAAAATCGGCACACGTCTTTCTGGGTATTAAATGTTGGCATGTTATATTGTCCTATAATATTACGCCTTCTTTTCACATCCGGGAAATCACATTCATCATTTCCGGTACATTCCGCAGATAAAAGAGAGAGGCTGGTCTGCCATGAATTTCTGAAGAATCATAGATTTTACCTTGAAAGTTCGTTCATTTGTTCAAAGTTGTCAGATATTAATGTATTGTCAACGTTGAATGTTGCATCAATGTCGTCTGCTCTACGTTTCTGTGTACGAATGGCGGTAAACAGGAGTGCTGTGTCGTGGAAACATCTATTACATTGTTAAGAATTGGATTTTACCAATGTCTGAAGCTGATTTCTTTGGTATGCGTTCACATTCACTGTCGATAGATTGATACCCTGTATCTGTTGAACTTATTGTTCCGGTAGATGTTGTTCTTTCTATAGACTTCTTTTGGTTGAAATTCTGTTTAAATGCAAGTTTTGTTGAGTTTATACATGTACGGATCACTTGTTTCTTGCATTTATTGTCGGGTTTCGAACATCCTGTCGGCTGCTCTCTGTCACATACTGGTGTCATGTATATCTGCTCTGATTCATTTCTCGGTTTTTCTTTACCAAGTTTTTCGTCAGTAACTTCTCCACAGAAAGTAAGAAACTTGGCCATTTCGTTCAAATCGGCTTTAGCTAAGAAAGCGTCCATACTGTTCACTGAAGCGTGTGACGTCATTCTCTTCATAAGTCTATTCTGTTCACTTGAATTAGATTTGATGTCCGAGTTTTGTTCTAGAGCTTGAAGTTTTGTTTGCTGGTACCTTACATAAAATGCGAGATCTGACACTTGTTTTAATGTATCTTTGGAGAGTTCTTTTCTTAGCTGTTTACCGTTTTTAACATCAGATGATGTCTTTGATGATCTCTTCACCTTTGACAACATTTGCGATTTTCTTACAGCGAACGTGACGTTTCTAGTTGATCCATTCCCGCGCCAAACTTTCAACAATTTCGTTTTTGCCGGCAAGTCTCTTTCTCAATTCCATCAACACTTTCAAAGACAGCTAAAAGGTGTTTGAAGATTTTGGTAACTTGCTGATGACGTCAGAGCACGTGGTGTTCTTGGTTTATAGTCTTCATTATCGTCGTACCGTCCAGGATGAATGGAATTTCCTGTCGTTTGATCTTTCTTAAAGCAGCCATCTGAAAAGAGAGGAAATACCGTTTTAAGAATATTAACTACAAGGAAGAAATAATAACCCATTTTGTATATGTACTGCAAAAAAATCATTTGATATTTTATAACGACAGTTTCAATTGCAATGACGATGGCAATAAGTATTTAATATAACATTTTACAAATGTTTAAAATAACAAAAATTAATTAAAATAACAACATAGACCTATCATTCTTTAGAATAATTCAAAAGCACAAGAAGTAGAGAAATCAGGAATATTTTTTACCTTTCTATGTTTTATTTCCGACTATAAATGTCAATATAGGAGAAATCAATAAAAAACCGCTTTATGTTGCTTATAATAAGATATTGTATAAATATCTATGATTTGGTTTTGTATGGAATAAAAATATAAGTATGATTAATTTCCAGCTCTCGTGGACTATATATAGCTAGCTTCGTTTCGGTTGATTAATTCTTCATCTCAAAAGGCTCAAGATGATTATGTTCTCGCCTTGTTGTACAATGATAATTGTTTGTTTTTCCTAAAGCAAAATGTTTGACTTAAGTTAATCAGCCAGTTCATTATTAACTAATCAAGAGGTGAGAAAATTCTTAGATTTCTCAAAAAGATAACACATTTTCCGATCTTCTACTAGATTATGACAGGAAAACATGACGTATTTCTTTTGTTTTTACATGTATTTACAAACAAGGGAAAATATTTAATTGAAATTATGGAGAAAATTCCTTTTCTTAAGATAAATCTTTATGAAACCGGAATAATGAAGATTGATAGATGTTATCTCATTCGTGATGTACAAATTTATAAATGTTTGACATTGTTGTTGTTTAAAATGAAGACATCAGAGATTTTCAATTTGAGAAAATATTTTTTCTCATTAGTTTCATGATATATCTAATATACAGTATCATCGTAAAATATAACTATTCATATGATAGAATGTCATTAAAAACTGGATAAAAACGACTCGCTATTTATTTAAAATAAGAAAGATAGTTTTTCAAAACTATGTATTTATAGAGCTAAAACATGTTATCATTTGTAACAACGAGGCATTTTTTATTGTGTGTAAGGCAGAGTAACGGTTCTTATGCATTGCACTTCTACTAAATAAAACCTTTCTACCCACAAAGTTTCTAGTTGATACCTCTTGTGGTCCTTAACAAAGTTCAAAGTGTAACAATGAACAAAGGGCAATAACTCAAAAATTAGACAAGGCAAAGTAACGGTTCTTTTGCACTGCACTTCTACTCAATGAGATCTATATACCTACTAAGTTTCTTGTTGTGGTTTCAGAGTTATGCCTCGGACAAAGTTCAAGACATGAAAAGCGGACGGACAAAGCGGCGACTATATGCCCTTCCCTTCTGGGAAACATTAAAAGAAATCAACTAAATACTAATACATTTTGCCGACATTTAGCTGTGAACGTTTAAATGTCCATATTAGCTCAATATTGAAATTTCTGGTTGGCCTTGTGAGTCTGACACACAATTCTGTTTAACATAATAGTTTGACCCTTTGACAGCTGGTATAAGTATGTTTGTCGGGAATACTGTGGATTTTTTCGGATGTTAAACTCAGAATTTCAGATGCCGCGTGGCATGGGTGTAAGCCGAAGCGTTTATTTGTTCATTCTGTTCATAAACAATAAAGATTCGTAAACCAAAAATGCAGCATTTTCCCGAGAAAATCATGATAAACCTATTGGTCCGATTTCGTTGCGATTGCCCAGTACAATAGCTCAGACCATATTAGCCAAATTATGCTCGCCCAAGATCACGGCTGCCAATTATCGCCGCGATTCGCGTGTTATGATTCGTTCATTCTGAATATAAGAGCACCATTTTCTGGAGACAATCGTGACCATCTTGTGGATTGGCTAACATAGACTTTTCTGCTTCTGGGAATGTTAGACACACACATAACGCCCGCCAAAGAAACCTGGACACCAGATGCCCGCCTGACATGTACTTTAGCCGGTGCATCTATTTGTTCATTCTATTCAATACGTAAACTATTTCCTAGAAGTAATCTTGACCTACCAATTGGTTATACATTTGTATTTCGTTGCGGATACCTTAGTACAATAACTCGGGTTCCCCGTTTTCGACAATATAAACAACATGGCGCTCACTCAGCAATCACGTCTGCCAAATGCCCGCGTGTCATTGATGTTATATTGTGCAATGATTTGTTTATTCTGAATTTAAAGTCAAGAAATTCTGTTAAACACCATTTTCTTGAGCCAATCGTTATCTACCAATACTTGTCTTATATAAATAGTCGTATAAAAAGGTGATTATTTTGTGGTCTATCGAGAAAAAAAAATAAACTTAATAAAACTTTAAACGTCATTATTATAGAGGAACGAAATAACAAATTACAACAAATTTTGTCATGTCGAACATCAAGCATATATAATATAGATATTAATCTATATACATTTTTTTGAAGTTCTCTTTATTTTATTATTTTTAAGGTGATATATTAATGCTATTACATGTGTATCGACTTGAATTAATTCGATCTAACTAGCTGTTTATTTTGCCGATACTGTATCAAATATATGGGTGAATCTTGAAATTATTTCTATAAATTATTATAATACCTCATTTTAATTTATGAGTTTTATATTAGGCGAGGCTAACAATCTCATTAAATCTTCCTTTTTTATTTTTTGCGGACATAGTCCGTCTGAGAACATTTTGACTTCTTGTAAAATTTACAGGGAAGAACTCAATATGAGTAAGATTTTCATTGATTGTTGTAAAATTTCAAACTGAAATCATGGGATCTTCTAAAATTAGTACATGTATAATAATATAAATAATATTTATGAAACATATACACGTCCAATGCTACCTTGAATGAAAAGGCAAACATAATTCAGTGATCTGTTTAAAAAATACTTGAGGAATAATTTTGATAGCGCTATTCAAACGAATTGCACCGAGTTGTCCAAAAGCGGGTCATGCAATTTTATAGGAAGGGACCGCCTCAAAGTTATACAACCTGTTATAAAAAATATTTTGTTTAGAAAATTTTAGTTTGTAGACCAATAATATAAAGTTTAAATGATTTATGTTAATATTACAACTGAATTATGCAGTAAATGCCAAAAAGGGTATTTTATGCAGTATAAACAGCTGCAACAGTTAAATACTGTTACAGGCTACATGTACGTAGGTATCCAGTTTTTTTCCAGACTATATATATATCATCATAAATCATTGTTATTAAAAAAATCATATACAAAGAACATATTTTTTTCATATTCAGTTATCTATATGACATATATATTGAGACTTGTCCACACCCAGCGTCTGTGTCCTGATTTCAGTTTAAGATTTTTGTGCAGTAATTTTACAGTAAAATAATTAATTTTTACATATACATTTTTTTTCTTTAAGCATCAACTTCAAACTTCAAATCATAATTAATGTTCCTTATCATCAACCACATCTTATGTGACAAGGTTGATAACTCTGGCAAAACTATTTCCGTAATTATCTCCCCTTGGATTAAGATTTTTCATTAAAAATATTATTTCTTACTGCAACTTCTTTATTTCTTAATGTAGCCACTTCAAACTTCAAATATATGCGCCAACATGATTTGTGAAAGACTTTTTACAGAATTATTCCTACAGAATATGTGAGGAGTTACTTCCTCTTTGAACTATGATTTTCTTTTAAAACTTCACATAAGTTTAGCTCTTATCATTCCTTTTATTGAAGGGATTAATTTTAGATTTCAAATTGTTGTCTTTTCCATTAGAGCATAGGAATTGTCTGACATGGTCACTTGCATGTCATATGTCGCTCAAATATTGAACTAATACGTGGATTCTTGATGTTGATACAGAAATACATTTATATGATAATTTTGTCCATAGTCTTGTCTTCCTTTAAATATAAAAATGTGTCCAGTAATTGATTAGTCGAGTGGAGCTGTCTCCTCTGACAGCTCTTGTTTCATATGCTAACAAAGACATTTCAATGCAGAATGGGTAAAAGTATTAAATAGTAAAATTATACTTAATGAATCCATGCTAGCTCAATGTTTATTTGTTTTATTGTTTCAGATAATGATGCTTCCAAAGGCTAAAGGAAAAGAAAAAAATGTACACAGAAGTCCAGCCCTATGACCTAAAATTGTGTTGGTGTGCCGTTAAACCCAACAAAAATACAATTTTTCAGTTACAGTTTTTGTCTGTTACATATAACAATAAAGAATTCTTTTTTACTTAAATTACATATTTTTAAGCTGTTGCTAGTGTTTTATAACAATTAATTGTGACATAGAAGTTCATATCCATTTGTCTGCACAATCAGAATTATTATTAAATTGCCTTTTATGAATGATAGTCAGAATTGTTTTACACTAGTACATGTATTTTGTTATGATTTTGTTCGTTTTTTATTGCAGATTTTTGTAAGGAGGAGTAAAGCAGTATATGTTAAAAATTTTGTTTGTTTTTCTTATAAAATATATCCTAATCATACTGACCACATAGAACATGAAAATTTCTAGATATTGCACTTTTAGCTTTTGTTTCACAGCAGCAACAACAACAACACATTAAGGTTGCAGTTACTTTAATCAAGTTTTACATAGAAGGTGTTTTCATGAGCTGCTTTGTCCCCTGTAATCCTGAAAAAAATGAATATGCATTTAATGTCAACCATTTGTCTTGTGGTTGTTGCCTACACAAATCATTGAGTTCACCATTATAACAATCATAACATTACTATGTTAACCACAATCATTCAGTTGCCTCTTGAATTCTTTACTTAGTGGTACCCTTTACACTCTGATATTCAGGGGTGACATATATTTGTGCAATATTTTCTTTGTTTAGGACGAATTTGACAGAAAATTCGTGTTTTGAGACAATCCCCCATTCGTATGTCACGTGATCCGCTAATGGCTGATTTGACCCGTTATTGGCATGTTTACTAGATGTTTGAAAAGGGTAAATGCACCATGATGCATTCAAAATACAAATTCACAAGAAGTATACCGTAAAAGAGGAATAAAAATACTTCAAATCTACATACATTTATTTAAGAATTTAAAAATCATTCGTTCATAAACACTAAAAGTTTCACTAGTGATCCGTTATTGGCCAACTCACTGTATTATAAATTACCTTTAAGAATGGACAATCTCAACGGTGAATTTCTGAGAGGGGGAGAAAATAATCGGTTACATACTATTTTACTATATTGGACCACATTTAACTGCATGATATTGACGTTTAAGTTAGACAATACATGTATATATATATATATCTCACCGAGAATTGTGGAATCAAGAATCAGAGTCTGGAAATAAAGTGATCCGTCGGAAGCATTAATCACGACAAAATTACAGACTCGGTTCAAGTCTCGAATTCGACTGATTTAGTAAAGAATATATACAATCGCAACTTTTCGACCCTTTTCGTCAGTCTTCGGATAAGGACCTCGAATACACAGAACGGATACAGTATTTCGGTCTAAACTAAACATGTAAACAAATAGTAATTTGATGATGGTAGTTGTTGACAAGTTTATTTCCAATATATCAAATAAAAGTCCAATTAAAATAAGTGAATTCAAAGATACAAAAGCAAACAATACATTTTTATATATATATTATTATGGGTGTAAAAACCGAAAGTACAAAATGCAAACCTGTTGACATTAAGTCGGATTTGTTTAAAATTGTACATCAGTGGGCATTTTTTAACAAAAAAGTGTTGTCAGACATATTTTCAATGATAATTGTAGCGAAACATACTTTTTTGAAGTTTTTTGTTTTTTCCTTTGGGTGTCAAATATATACATTCGTTTTACATTCTGTTTACATCTGAAACCACGTGGTGGAACTACTTTCAATCCGTTTTGTTTACGAGGTTATTATAGATAATAGCCGAGGACGTTCCGATTGGAATATATAATGCGAAATTTGACAGGACCAACATCAATCGGAACACCTTATTATTATTCATAATAATCTCGGAGTGAATATGGATTGAAAGTAGTTCTTGGCTAGTGGCTTCATTTTTAACAATGAAAATGGGGTGTAATCTTTGTACAACAATGTATTTATTTGATATCGCAAAAAATGAATAAAAAAAGTTAATTTGGGTAAAATTATTATTGAAAATATGTCTGACAATCAATACTCATTATCAATCAACAGGCATACAGTGTGTCCTATCTGTTTCTACAAATTTTACACCTTGTATATTAATAATTTACTTGTTATAGGTCGTCTACAATTTCCTCATTTTTGGGAAAAAGGGGTTAAAGGTTCAAGACATTGTAACTTTTATTTAATAACTCCTAACAGTGTTTGGTATTATTTATGTCAACATGTGATGAAAGCACTTTGTTATATACCTTTATAATTTGCAGTAATTGAAAAAATAAAAAAGATATTTGGAGGTAGACCAAAAATGTTTATTTTTAGATAAAAAAAATTACTCTAAAAATGAGTTTGCGGAGATATGACAAAGTAAGGCTAAAATTGTAAATACTTTTTGAGTTAGCATTTTTTAAGAGTAATAGTTTTACTATAGAATATTAGTAGATTTTTATATACTAAAGAACATTTTCAGCCAGAGTGGTTGAACCGCTGACACTGAATCACTTTATCTTTGTAAATTACTATGTCAAAGTGTAAATTCATTCACGTGATCTCCAACTTGGGCCTTTCTCGATAATGACAATATAAAAGTGTGCCATAAAAAAAGAAAAACAAACATTTCACAAAATTTTTAATCAATGAACTTGCTAAAACAAACTGACATATTTTGTACCATTATGAAAAATGAAATCATTGTAACCATCTCTAATATTGTGATTAAATGAATACATATCCAAATTATATTAACAAGAACACTTTTTTTTTAATTCACACAATTAAAGTCAATACCACATGCATTTATACCGCCTCTCAAAGTCTCAAGTATTGTTTGTGGTTTAATATCAGCGTATGAAAAAATATCTGCTCAAGTTCTTAACAATCTTTCAAGATTGCAAAATCGTCGTTTTCAAGATTTTACATCCAGTGAATTTTGCGATCTCCCATTTTGGTGTTTGTCGCACAACGTAGATACTGGACATTCTAATAATATCGTCCATGAACAGGCTAAATCAAACCGAGCCGGCAACATTTTAGATCATGCCGTATTGTGCTTTAAGAATTCTGCTATTATCTAATAAATATAATCATTGATGACCCGGAGAACACTGAAACTCGCATGCAAACTTAAAATCTATGTTTGGACAAGACAGTGGTATTCCGATCCTATTGGAATGTTAAATATCTAAATCTTTTGTGAATATTTTAAGACTTGAAACAATGATTTATCTGAAACTGATGGCAAGTCAAAATTTCCCCACAGACTTGATGTTGTTGATATAAAATTCCATAGTTTTGTGGAAGTTCTGCTAACTGCAGTCACAAGTTCTAAGAGACAACATTTCTGTAAGGACAACGTCTGATAATATAAGTAAGTCTGACCTGAAATGGACAAAATAATAGCATTAACAATTAAACAACAACAATGTTCGATACTCCAAATAGTTCCAAATAGTTCATACGAATATCCGAATATGGTTATCCGAAATTATGTGATTGTCAAACTTTGAGAAATATATATAAAAGAATCATAATACGATGAAACAAATACTAATGCAAAATATAAATTCACTTATAAAACGTATAAAGGCTAAAACATATTACTTACATTCTTCAGAAATCATTTTTTAACTGTTATATTCCTAGTTAGCACGATTGTTGTTGTTATCACTGGAGTTAGAAGGCCCCTTCAGGTCACATGACATATATTTTTCAACTTGATTGGCTGGCACGAAAGATTAGCCTAAAAGTGTTACATGTGTTGGAGATACGTAATAGTTATAGAATATATACCTGGTATCAGCGCATGGGGCGACAACAAGGGTCAATCATAGGAAATTAATCGAGACGGAACGTCGAGATTAATTTCCATGATTGACCCTTTTGTCGCCCCATGCGCTGATACCAGCCGGTGAAGTCCGAGTATTTGTTCTGTAACTGTTTTATCGCATGACCATCACGACTTTTTTCTTCTCTCGTAATATTTTCTTTATTTAAACATATAAATATTTTAAGAAATACCCACAGAAATACACCCACTAGATGCCGTTGAAGGAACTGGCCATAAATAACAATTTCACGAGGTAATGTGATGCATTTTTTTCTAAATGCGAAATAATAATTATCTTTCCAGCTCATTTTCAAAATATAATCTAGGAAATATTGTCGATAAGTATCCCGGTGTATATTTCAGAGGTATATCTTGTACGCGTATTTTTTAAAACTAACGACAATGTAGTGATTTTTACTTAAAGGCACATTATGCCTCAGAAATCCTTTTTTATTAAATTCTTTAGAAATGTAAAACACATGTTTAATCAGGTTTTAATAATGGATTTAGAACATGTAAGATATTTAACAGCTGAAGAAAGTAGTGCTGAATGTGAAGGTAGCAAAATGTAAACAAATAGTATTTTGACTTCCATACAAAATACTAATTCATTATAATTATACCAATTGCCAGCAAAGCAAAAGATGCAAAGATAGTTCATTTATATGGCAAATAAGTATTTTTTGTGGAACTTGTAACAAGACACCAAATATCTAAAATTTTGAGAAATAAAAATGATAGCATTTCTGACGCATAATGTGCCTTTAACACTACTTCCATCTATTAATAATTACGCTAGAATAGTATGTTCATATACGTGTACTGATTTACTGAATGGCTTACTGGTCAGAATCTCCTGTAAACGAAGGCATTGTTTAAAGTAGAATAAAAAGAATAATTTGATCTGTCCTCGAGGTCAGGATGCAGAAAATGGCGATTTCTTTCCACTGATGTCAACATCTTTATAATAACTGCATTTTCAGGTGAAAAAGATGGAGATGATATATGAATATTAAAAAAAGTTCTGTAAACTGTGCAATGTTTTGTTTTACTCTTTTTCAGGTATGCTCACTTTATTATTTGAAATAAAATAATAAACTGGGCATGCGCGAGAAAGTGTACTGATAACTCATTTAGAGCACCCCAAAGCGTACTGATACCTCATTTAGAACACCCCAAAGTTTTCCAATACCGAAATTTAGAGAACGCCGATCTTCAAAAAAAAGTTGTGGCGGTCATGCGATAAGACGAAAAAGGGCTAACAGCAAAGCTTTCCATTGGATATAGAACAAAATACAGACGCTATATCTACAAAAGTATGACGTAAATCTTTACATGTTTTGTTTTGGAGATAGAACAAACTAATACTAAAATAAATGTGCAGTTATCTCATATTTGGAAAAAATGGAGTTAGGACATTTTTAGAATAAGGCGACGAGGTATCTATCACGCCCGTTTAACTCACAACGAGTGAAAAATGTCCATCGGTAAAAATGTTGTGAGCAACTTCCGTTCCTCGTTGTGAGCACCTATCTATGACGTGTGACACGATAAACAAGGTGAGTTTTTCATATTTTTTGAAGATTACCGACATTTATGTAAAAATATCGGAATGCAGTTAGCTAGCGATGTGTTTTCCGAGTATGCACTTGTAAAGATATTGCCTGTTGGTGGACAATTTGATCGAAATACGGTGCGACGCAGTCACTCGGGGTAGCTGGAAAACTGGAGACAACCTCTCTTTGGACCTAATTTAACATTGAAAACGTCGGTTCTGGTGACGTTTTGTGCATTCAAACCTAAAACAGATGCCCACAAGTCTTCAGCGTAAATTATTATCTGAAAGTTTTCATAGAAACGAAGAAATACCCTTTTTTGCTTTAATCCTCGTTGTGAGCACCATAACCTCGTTGTGAGCAAGACAAGCGCAGTGCTTGTCTGGTTTTAATATGTAATTCAAATGGCGAGAATACAATTTTCAATCTACCAAAAGCAATCAAAACGTTTTTGTACAATAGTTTTACATATTATACATTTTATAGTATTGTTGTTATGACCATGAATATAAACAAGAACATGCCTATAGTTTATATAATTTATTGTAGTTATGATATATATCTGTATTTACATAATATATTTACAGCTATCAACATATACAAAACAATGTAGCACATTAAAATATGTAATATTCTTGAAACAAACAAAAATGTTCACACATATCCATAATACTTTACCATTGTATGTTGTTGGTATGATATACATGTATAAATGTTTATATGATCATCTCTGGCTCTTGACAGTTGGTCATGCTTCCACTGCAAATCGAGCCAAGACCTTCGTCAGAGTTGGAACAACTCTTGTACATATCGTTTTTAAATTCACAAACAGTTGCGTCCCCTGATACATCAATAAAAGATTTAGTTTTCATAAAGCTATCCATACAATCGTCTTCATTACACAAAGCCTCACTTTCACTATCACTTTCGTCATAATCGTAACTAAAGTCCATGCTGAAATCTTCAGATTTAGTTTCATCCATTCTAGGAAATGAGCAATCAAACGAGTAGTCAAACCCATTACTGTCATTCAAAGTGTCAAGCCCGATATCACGTGATAGAAGTGAGAACTGATTGAGATTTGAAATAGCTGATTCTCGTCTTAGAGTCTTTGTTTCAGGTGCTTCCGTTTCCACTTCATTTACATCAATAACACGAGATGCTAAAGAGATTCGTTTAAGATCCGAAACGGCTGACTCTCGTCTAAGTGTATGAGAATAAATCGTGCTGTCAATCCCACCAGCATTAAAAGCTTTATCCAGATCTTCACATGGCTCAGAAATGTCACTTTCACACTCAGAATCTGAATCACAGTTGTTATCCCACAAGAAGCGACAAACGTCTTCTTGGCTACCAAACGCTGGTGTACTGTATCGCCCGATACGTCTTCTTTTCACATCCGGGGAGTCGCAGTCATTTCCGGTATGTCTCGTAGATGCTGAAAGAGGCTGGTCTGCCATAAATTTCTGAAGAATCACAGATTTACCTTGAAGTTCGTTCATTTGTTCAATATTTTTAGACAGCAATGTATTGTCAGCGTTGAATGTTGTATCAAAGTCGTCTGCTCTGCGTTTCTGAGTACGAACGGCGATAATTGGGGTGCTGTGTCTTGGTACATCTGTTATATTTGTATGAATTGGGGCATGGTGTTTCCGTTCACCAATGCTTGATGATGACGTTTTTACCAAGCTTTCATAACCACTGTCAATAGAATGATATCCTGTATCCGTTGAACTTATAGTTCCAGCTGAAATTGTTCTTTCAACAGTTTTCTTTACAGTGAACTTCTGTTTAAATCCAAGTTTTGTTGATTTCAAACTTTCACGAGTCACCTTTTTATCATGAATATTTGTTTCTGCAGATGTAGATAGCTTTCTCTGTTTTCCATGATTCAGTTTATCAGTAGCAACATCCCCGCAAAATGTAAGAAATTTTGCCATTTCGTTCAAATCGGCTTTAGCCAAGAAAGCGTCCATACTGTTCACTGAAGCGTTTGACGTCATTCTCTTCATAAGTCTGTTCTGTTCACTTGCACCAGAATTGGCGCCAAAGTTCTTATTTAAAGCTTGAAGTTTAGTTTTCTGGTACCTTACATAGAAAGCGAGGTCCGACACTTGTTTCAATGTCTCTTTCGAAAGTCCTTTTGTTTTAGCACTGTGAGCACTAGATTGTTTGCACTTTGTTACTCCAGACGACAATTTCTGTTTTGATGCTTGTTTATCCTTTGTGAACATTTGAGATTTTCTTATAACAAACTCGACTTTTCTGGTCGCTCCATTCGCGCGCCAAACTTTTAATAATTTTGTTTTGCCTGTTAGCTCTTTTTCAATTCCGTCGACACTTTCGAAGACAGCTAAAGGCGTTTCGAGATTGGGCAACTTGTTGATGACGTCAGAGCACGTGGTATTCTTAGTAACACATTTGATGATTGTTTTTCCGTCAAGGATGAATGGGATTTCCTGTCGTTTAATCCTTTTTAACACTGCCATCTGAAAGAATAAATTATAAATTCATATTAAAATAGAACTAAACTAATAAAAAAATAATTCTTTAAATCCTTTCCGCACTGTTTAATTGTTACAAAATGTTATTGAATCACCTATATAAGTTACACAAACGACAAATTAGGAAAATAAATCTTTTAGATAACTCATACTAAATAAAAACACCAAAATTTTCACTTCGTATAGTGTAATTAATGTATGAATTACTTGTTCGTCCAAAATTCTAACGCAAGCAGCCATCATAAAAAACGTTCTAATACATGTAAGTGGATAAAATTCGAACTGTACGTATGTAAGAATAAATAAAATTAAGTACAAAAATGTATAGAAGTTATTTATCCAATGAGCTTCAATGTTAGGAGGAGCAGCTGTCGCCTACTGTATGTTAAATTACCATCTATCTTTACAATATAGACACATATAAGGTTAAATTATTATTTATCACGGAAACAGCAGCTGTTGTTATAATATATAAACTATATAGCTATACTCATTTAACTGTAACATTTATTCTATTCTATCTTATTGTACCATTAGTATGTTTTATCTTTATCTCATATATCTGTACATTGTATCATCCTTATTTGAAAAAAAAAATAATCAAACGAATTCTGGTTTACTTAATACGCGGTATCAATATACATGTACACAGAATTAGCCTAAAATGTTATATTTAAGCAATCTGTATTAAAACATATCAATAAAATTTCATTGGCAAAACAATATATTATAGAATAAGTATTTCCGTTACATCATACAGGATCATTGTGTTTTTGCACGGTGTCATCTGATCATGGTCTACACTGTTCGCTATTCCGTCTGTACTTATTTGAAATTTTCCCTTAATATAATGACTGGTTTTGTCCAGATTGAGAGGCTTATATCACCTTCACTATCTAGAGCTAATGGTGAAGCTAGGTGTAAAGATTAGATACTAACTGTAACATACGTTACATGACTGTAACATACGTTACAATTATTTACTTTGAAGATTATAACACTTTTTTTATTTACCATGTACCTACCATCTTTTATTCCAACAGTTTTATCCATATAAATCTTGATAAAATATCCCTTATTTTCTGCCTTATGAAATATTTTCACATTTAGGTTTGTTATATTACACACTTTAAGCACTACCTAACATAAGATCCTTTTCAAAATTATCAAGCTTTACTCCATAAGAACGGACACCATCTCTAAATGGTTCGGACTTAATAAAAGGCTAATATAAAAATAAAGATAAGAAATAAAAGATCAGACCTTCACTCTTGGTTATTAATTATCTTGTCAAATGGTTGAAGATTATGATAAAGATAATGGGGGTGGACGCATTTTAGTCTTTTCCCACAATTTGAAATTCGGATGCCAGTGCTAATAAAGTAATAAACGTCTAAATTTTTGGATATTTTTCTAATTTTGTATTGTTTGTAGAAAACCTTTGGGGTAAGAATTGTCAAACATAGTGTAAATATTATTATCACGACCCATCCCCCTTTTAATTTATGTGTGATTGTGGAGCAGATATTGTCATGGGTTAAAATACACACTGTCATGCCAAATTATCATGTTTAAATCGTTGTAATAGTAAAATATGTGTATTATATTCATATTTATAGTCCATCATTTATCATGATATTAAAAAATATATAATAAGTATAAGTACTTTATTTCAGGATTATGTGATTGCCAAGCCTTATCATATTCATTTACAAAGTCTGTAAGCAGAGCACAAGGCACGACAAAGCTCGTTACAGCACGGTAAAGCTCTGTACAGCACGGTTAAGGTCGGTACAACACGACAGGGAACAGAAGAACTGAATAGATTCCTTTATTATACTAAAAGACAAAGCCAAACTTTATAACAATTTCTTAATTTGTTTAATAAAATTCTTAACTTTTTTGCAACTCATGTGAAATGCTATATAGATCTGTATAAAGATAGAGAAATACGGAATCCCTATAAAGAACATCCAAAACGACAAAATTGAAAATATTGCAGACTTGGTTTGAGTGAGCCTATTCATGGACGGTACTGGAAAGTGCAAGTTACCGTTCACGCCCCCTTGCGCCGGCTTAAGCAAACATTTTAATGGTAATGGTGAATTTTTTAATTTAGAAACATCCGCTGATGTGTTAGTCGCATTTGCTCTATATTCATTTTGCATGTTCTGAATTTTGGAAAATACACCATTAATGAAAACAAACCTTTATTCACACTTTCCTCACCCAATTAAAAAAAATCTAATGTGAAAATTTTCTTACCTTTATAGCGTTTGTATCCGGCTTTATGTAAATATCTGACAAAGAAAATGCAGAATGAAAGTCCAATGGATATAAGACTATGTTTAAATATCTATGATTGATTTTGTATGAAATAAAAATATAAGTATGATTAATTCCAGCTCTCGTGGAGGATATATAGCTAGCCTCGTTCTGGCTGATTAATTCTTCATCTCAAAAGGCTCAAACTAAGGCGCTTTCAAACATCATTAAAGGATAACAATAGAAGATGATTATGTTCTCGCCTTGTCCTACAATGATAATTGTTCGTTGCGACAGGAAGCGAGTCCCTTAAGCACAATGTTTGACTTAAGTTAATTATCTAGTTTATTGATAATTAATCAAAAGGTGAGAAAATTCTTAGATTTCTGAAATAGATAACACCTTTTCCGATCTTCAGGCCGATTATGATCACGAAAGATATTGTTTTTTCTATTGTTTTATATATGTATTTACAAATAAGTGGAAAAGCATTAATTGAAATTAAGGGATGAATTTTTTTATGTCAAAAACAAAAAGTTGTTGAATGTAAGATAATTAAATGGAAAATTAGCTAGAAAAAGATTTTATCTCATCCGCAATGGTAATTTTACAAATACCTGTCATAGAACAGAACATTTTAGACTTGAGCATTTTGCTCCTCATCTATAATATGATTATACATGGAAATGAACTTACACGAATTTAATATTCTATATATCACATACCAAAAATGAAGATCGTATAAAGCGAAAAAGACCCATTTTTCATTAACGCGTCTATAATATAACGCTAACATTTAACCGTCTTTAACGCTATGTTTATAATATTATAATAATTTTATTATAACGAAAATGACGTAAAAATATATGCAATGCCGTGCAACATCATTTTTACGGAGTCCCAAAAGCGGTACCGGTTTGTGATAAAATAGACTAACATTGCATCAAGTCGTTTTCAATCAAATCCAATCAAGCTCATAAAGCTTGTTAATTTTATAATATTTTATATGTACTTGAAACAACGAGGTACTATATTTGTACAAGTTGGAAATAAACTTTTCTTCTTCTTCTTCATAAAACCAAAATCAATGTTTGCCAACTGCTATAGATGCAAAAGTCACGCAGCAAATTCATAGTTCTCAAATGTCTTTAGTACTTCACAAGCTTATATTTTTATTTAAATTAGTAATAAATACTGCACGTTTGTAATGTCGCTTTTTATTGGAAAATCTTTGCAATTATTTACGAGGATATACAACCTCAAATTAAATAATTTTACTTCTTATTATAATTTCTTTATAATTTTTGACATGTTATATTGCCGTGTATTAACGATTGTTCGTAATATAACCATCTCGATGTCGTGTATAAACAATTGTTCGTAATATAACCATCTCAATGCCGTGTTTAAACAATTGTTCGTAATATAACCATCTCAATGCCATGTTTAAACAGTTGTTCGTAATATAACCATGTCGATGTCGTGTTTAAACAATTGTTCGTAATATAACCATCTCGATGTCGTGAATAAACAATTGTTCGTAATATAACCATCTCAATGTCGTGTATAAACAATTGTTCGTAATATAACCATCTCGATGTCGTGTATAAACAATTGTTCGTAATATAACCATCTCAATGCCGTGTTTAAACAGTTGTTCGTAATATAACCATGTCGATGTCGTGTTTAAACAATTGTTCGTAATATAACCATCTTGATGTCGTGTATAAACAATTGTTCGTAATATAACCATCTCAATGCCGTGTTTAAACAGTTGTTCGTAATATAACCATCTCGATGTCGTGTTTAAACAATTGTTCGTAATATAACCATCTCGGTATCGTTAATAAACAATTGTTCGTAATATAACCATCTCGATGTCGTGAATAAACAATTGTTCGTAATATAACCATCTCGATGTCGTGTATAAACAATTGTTCGTAATATAACCACCTCAATGCCGTGTATAAACAATTGTTCATAAAATAACCAACTCCATGTGGTTTGGGTTATATAAGCTTAATACAGTTAATGCTGGTAATACAATTTGTCAAATCTTTATAACTATATAATCCCGGTAATTTGTTGGTTTTCATAAATGACCAATCACTAGTCATGTGGTTTTAAATACTTATACGTAATGTTCTGTCTAACTGAAAAATCGTCGTTATCTTGATGTTTAACACCAGAAATGTTTTTTTTTAATTATATCAAAATTTCAAATTGACAAATCCTTAGTCTCGATGGTATTTGAAGATTCATATATCGTTCCTGTGCAAATGAAAAATGGCGGTCAGTAAAGTCTACCTCTTTTGCAGAATTTAGTTGTTGTTATAAATTTCGAAGATAAATGTCAGTCAATGTCTAAGTAAGACAATGTAATGTAGAGAAGTACAGATGGGTTGGCAACGTTAGAATGCATTAAAAAAAACAAAAAAAAAACACTGCTTATCTGTCTGATCATCATCATCATCATCATCATCATCATCATCATCATCATCATCATCATCATCATTATCATTATTACAGATAATAACGTTCATGTACATTTCGATTAAAGTCTACCTTATTTAGCTTTTTTGTCTTCTCCTATTCATTAATGATAAAGTTGCAGGGTCTTTCACTAAGCCAGGAACGTATATAAATATTAATTCAGAAAAATATTTCTGCAAAGTTAAATATTGAGTTACCATTAAAAGCTATTTTTAGTTTGTAAAAGGTGTTTAATGATTCAAGATTTGACATTGATAGTATCTTTATTTGATTCTCTAAGTTTTGTTATAATTGAGCCGTGACATGACAAAACCAACATAATGGGTTTGCGACCAGCATGGATCCAGACCAGCCTGCGCATCCGCGCAGTCTGATCAGGATCCATGCTGTTCGCTTACCAACCCTATTACAATTAGAGAAACTGATAGCGAACAGCATGGATCCTGATCAGACTGCGCGGATGCGCAGGCTGGTCTGGATCCATGCTGGTCGCAAACGCACTATGTTGGTTTTGTTGTGACGCGGCTCATATTATATAAAGCATCCATGCCATCATTTTGTTACTTTAGACTGGTTGTATAATAATATATTTGATAAGTTAAATGTCAGTGAGTGTCAAATAATGTGCAAATGGTCAAACGCAATTTGTCGATAATTTTAATGCCTTTATTCAATGATATATTATTTATATTAAATCATTTAGTAATGTAATGCCAAAACGTTTTATATAAGCATATCTAACAAACGGTATCTATTTTAACCAGATTGAGTTCCTACTTTAAACTTAAATTTGGGGAATCTAGAATAGTTAATAGATAATAGAACAGATAGTGTCTCTACAGAATTTATTTTAGTTTGTGATGGAAGCTGTAAGCTTATTGAAACACTCGAATTCGTTCCTGGAACCAACCAGTACTAAGCGATAAGTGTACAGTTTCTTGCTCAAGAAAACAACTTCTTGCTCTTGACGGATTTTGAACCCACGCAATCATTAACAGGTCAACCACTCGGCAACGCCACCACATATCTTGATTTTTTATAACTTGAAAAGCGCTAGCATAAGGCAAATTTCAACATCAATTTTTACTTTACATTAAAATCAAATCACCAACAAAATCTAAAAACATTTGACAACATAATTGATGAGCAGGTAAAATCAGGACAGGCTATTTAGTAATTATCATGTTATATAGTTGTCTTTCATTAAGTTCGAACTCTCTCTAGATAGTTCTTTTTCTTACAAGGTAAGATTTCAACGAGAATGCACTATTGCAGTGTGTAGTATAATAATAAGCAGTATTATAAATGTATTAGTGTGAAATATTTCCGCTGAGTGAAAATTAGGGATATTTTATCAAGATTTACTTGTATAAAACAGTTTGAAACGACAGCTGGTATACGTACACGGTGTTATAATCTTGACGGTTGATAATTGTAACGTATGTTACTGCCAAATACAAATATACAAATATCTTTACTTCTCTCAGGTCAAGGTATTGACAACATGATGCAAATAAATATTCACAAGGTTTCGAGCCATTATCAAATCTTTACACATTACTGCATCGAAATATTTAAAAAAATACGATGGTTATTTGTTTATCTCAGAAAGCGAATAAAACACCACGCAATATAAATGATAATATAAAAAAATATACATGTAAAGTGGGACGAAACCTGGGAGTTATTTTTTTTGTCCCAGGACGAAACTAACTATAAAAGCGTACAGTATTAATGTTGAACTGCTTGAAAAATACGATACCTTCTACAAAACATATAAAACATTATAAGAATATGAAAGGAATCTTCTGATATATTCTATGTTGAAATAACGTACAGTTAGATTATATCTTTGCTTAAGTATCAAGGAAAACAGCTGCTCTCTCAGTGGCATATATGGACATACATTTTAAGATATGAATTGCAGCTGCTTCGAAACCTCAAATCTCATTGGCTATATCAATTTTACCTAACACTCTTATACAATATTCTATGACCTTTATACAGTTTAAATAAACTGAGATACTGATTTACTTTAGGTATATTGAAGACAGTTTCTTGTATCGAAGTTTTTGGCATTAAAAATGATAGTGCTCTTAAATTGTGTTAGTTAGTTTTTTTTTAAAATAAACTGACAACAATTGACTTAGTAAACTTAAAATCCGTGCGAAATAATCATGAAATACATGTGTATGATAAAAATCTCAAACCGATTTTAAACTATTTCAAAAGTACACACATTTCATTGTGCATTGTATATAAGATAAATCTAAGTCGCCGACTTCTAATAACTTGCCCCTCACTGCTATGGGTTCGAATCCTGTCTGAGGCTTTGTATTCTTTCATGTTTTTAAGCTAGCTTATGGAAAGCCGGTTGTTCTACACAAGTGCCCTCTCATTCCTTAAATAATGCATAACGGGAAACCTGAGGTCTTCCTTCATCAGCATGATGTTTATTTTTCTTTCAGATGACAGCAATGACGAGGATTGAGCGACAAGAAATTTCATTCATACTGGACATAAAAAAACAATACTAAGAATATCATGCGCTCTGACGTCATCAACAAGTTGTCCAATCTCGAAACGCTTTTAGCTGACTTACAAAAAAGAGCTTATAGTTGGAAAACGGACTTAGTTTAGTTTAAACATATTTATTTAAGCTCGATTACGAAACAAGTTCTTGCAACTTATATAATCACATTCGAGTCCGTTTCCTGGAACCAAGCAGTACTGGTGTCATGTGGAGTGACCCAAGTAGGGCTCGAACCCATGATACCTGGATTAAGATGCAGACCCTTTGACCACTAGGCCACCACTTCCCTTCATGAGTGGTGACCTTGAATGTCTGGCGCGCATTTGGAGTGAACGGAAAGTATGAGTTTGTTATTTTTGTCAAATAAGAAGACATGCACAATGAAGTCGTTTGATATTTAAAGCGACAATAAACAAGGGACAATATTCTCCAAAGATACTTTAAAACAAAGTTAAGATCTCGCATTTTATGTAAGGTACCAGAGAACTCAGGCATCAAATCTGATTCAAATGAAAAGAACAGCACACACTTATGCGTTTTCTTGGTTGAATCCGATTTAAATGAAATTTGTACATTTCTTACTTTTTGCGGGAATGTTGTTGCTGAAAAACTAGGTAAAGGAATACAAAGGAGGCCATATGCATTATGACTCAAAGCAGTCAGGTGCGTCCGTGGCCGAGTGGTTAAGGTCGTTGACATCAAACCACTTGCCCCTCACCGCTGTGGGTTCGGATCCCGACAGGGTCTTTGGATTCTCTCATGTTAGGGAGCTATCCAGCTAGCTTACGGAACGTCGGTGGTTCTTCTCAGGTGCCCGTTCGTGCCTGAAATAATGCACGGAAGGGCACCTGAGGTCTTCCTCCACCAGTAAAGCTGGAATGTCGCTATATGACCTATACTGTGTCGGTGTGACGCAAAACCCAATCAAACAGCGACTCAAAGCAGTCGATAGAAAGTACAAATTTCCGATCAAAATATTGCAAATATTTGAAAACAACCTGGGTTTAAGCAAAACATTTCACAATGAAGAGAACTGAGAAAAGAACAACATCTACTGGATCGTATACTGGGGCTCTACAGAAACATATATCATTCTGTTGACAGACAGTAGTTGTGAACGGTTGACATTCAAGCATTGGTGAACCAAAACAACATGCCCTAACCAAGACAGGACCCCAGTTGTCACCGTTTGCAGAGCAGACGACACTGATACAATAAAAACACTGTGGTACTATTTTAATATATATTGAAGAAATAAATGAGATTGATTCAACAGAAATGCATGGCATATCAGAAGTTTCAAGTATCTGAATGGCAATTGTGATTCTCACGATTTGAAAAGAAAACGTACAGAAAGATACATTATGCAACTATTTAAAGGCCAAACAGACATGTGTCGCTCTTTATGGAATAAAAACTGTGATTCTGATACAGAATGTGTAAGTGAAATTTCCGAGCCATATGAACACTTTATTTAGCTGTAGATACTGGTGAGATTGACCGTTATAGCATTGTAGCTTTCCATAAATATCAGTATAAATTTCATCTAATATTTATATAAGATGACATTTATACTGATATACTCGTATATGAAAATCATTTACAATTTCTTTATAAAATCTAAATCTCGACGTTTTTGCGCATCATATGCATAATTATCTTTTTATGTGAAACCGAAAGTCCGAATGTAGATCTTGAAGAAGAATGAAAAATAAGGACAAGAACAACATCAACATCATCATAAACAACAAAAAATGTGTAAAATTGATCAAAACGAACTTCTGCCATATTTCTTTGGGCTTTCTTCATACAATAAGGTCAATTTCATAACAAAGATTGAGAAGTAACAAAACAAAAAAAAGACTGAGTATTTTTTGGTGTACCAACAAGTACTTTTTGCATGGGCACACAGGGTGAGGCGGGGGAGACTAACAAGTACATGTATTATCTGGCACGAAAATAATCCCAGCGGTAAAACATAGAATTTTATGCAAATGGTGTTTCAATAAATATTAATCCTTCATTTATGAAACGTGTACGTGCAACTTATATATAATAATTTTTCAGTTTCGTCTTGACTTTCTCTTTTCTACAATGTATTCATACCGTTGCTAGCTGTCTTGGAAATGTTCTATTTTTTATATCAAACATTTAGTTGAAACATATATACATGTATATGCATTAACTAGATTGTGATGCCAGTTTGAAGCTTTTACGTTCGGACCATACACAGATTTTTTAGAATAACACTATAGTGTCGAATTGAAGGCTCGATAATCACTTATATACGAGAAATTAAATTGTAAATAACCACGGAATTTCATATATAAACATTCAATTCTGAGCAACTGATGCAATGGCGGGTGGAACGGGGATAGGCAGGTGGGGGAGGCATGGACGTGAACATTCAAGAAGAGGATCAATCTTTGCGGCCTGGTTTGGGCCTGCGATATTGTTAGTTTTTTGCGACCGGCATTTTTTTATTTTACTTTTGACATTTGATTTTAATCACTTCAACCCAAGATCCCTTGGCCGAGAAACCTTAAACACTGTGCTAAACTCTCTTCATGCTGAGGGTAGCGATGACGTCAATCCGGAAGTTGAGGATTCTTTTAAGAGTTTTGACCAGAATGGTATGACCAATGGAATACCGTTAGAAGACATTTATTTGCCTATAACACAGGGAGAAATTCGGAAAGCATGTTCTAAATTAGAAAGAAAATAAATGAGTAGTATATTGAAACGATAGGTATTGTTATTGATTCATTAGAAATTTTATTCAACGACATTCTTAACAGGTATGGAAATACCGGTGAAAATTAAACTCAATTTATTTGACGCATATGTGCCATCTATATTATGTTATTCATGAGAGAAATGGGGATTTAATAATGCAGAATGTCTTGAGAGACTTCATAGAAATTTCCTAAAGAGACTGTGAAATGTTAAAATAACAACTTGTAATGCTGTTGTTGGATTGTGAAAATGGTGAGAGAAAAAATGGTTATAAAATGTTAAAATGTTACTGACTCAACTAGGGTTAGCTGAAGTTTGGCTATTTCCAACATCTGTTAATATGAATGTATTTTTACACGTACTGAAACAGAATGTAGAATTCGAATGGATAATAGCCCAAGTTTGACTTTGTTTAGAGAATTGAAAGAGGGTCTAGAGTTATCTGTGTATCTTATAAAAATAAATAATTTCAAACATATTCAAAAATAAGAATGTCCTCGCATTGTCTTAATATCGAATATGGAAGACACATAGACTATGTGAATTGTGTGATAAGCTAACAATTGAGGATGAATTTCATTTTGTACTGGAATGTAACATATTCAAAGATATACGTAGGAAATATATGTCAAGATATTATAGGCAGAGACTTAGTACATGTATGATGAAATTTGTTGAGCTTATATGAAGACAGAGAACAAACGTTTACTTCATAACATCGCATTATATTTCTTAAAGGCATTTAAGAAACGGCAAGAGTTACTAAACCGTGATTAAAATACAACACTCTCGTAAATATGATAAAATGTGTATTTATATATGAATATTATTGGCATGTATGGTATGTATTTATATTTTTTGTATATGTCTATATGCTGTACCATGCATACGACTAAATAAACCTTCTGTTTATTCATTATTCGATAGTACATAGAATATTCCCTTAATTTCAATTAAAAATGTTCACTTATTTGTAAATACATTATACATGTATAAAACAATAGAAATACATTATCTTTCGTGTCATAATCGGCCTGAAGATCGGAAAAGGTGTTATCTATTTCAGAAATCTAAGAATTTTCTCACCTTTTGATTAATTAACAATAAACTAGTTAATTAACTTAAGTCAAACATTGTGCTTAAGGGACTCGCTTCCTGTCGCAACGAACAATTATCATTGTACGACAAGGCGAGAACATAATCATCTTCTATTGTTATCCTTTAATGATGTTTGAAAGCGCCTTAGTTTGAGCCTTTTGAGATGAAGAATTAATCAGCCAGAACGAGGCTAGCTATATATCCTCCACGAGAGCTGGAATTAATCATACTTATATTTTTATTCCATACAAAATCAATCATAGATATTAAAACAAAATCGTTTTATTTATATTTTGTGTTGATTCTATAATTTCCACCATTAGAATTTTCTTGATAAAAGGAAATAGAGGATAAAAAAGGGTAAGAAATTATGTATTTTTTGTATATAGATATAATTGGAAATGCATATTTATTTAAAAGTAGGCATTGATGAGGCTGTTGTTATTGTTGTAGATGATGATGTTGTTTTTGAAGTTGATGATGTTGTTGGCGATGGTGTTGGTGGTGTTTATGATGTTGACAACGTTAGTTTCATCTGCAATGTCGCATTTCCACTTTTACCGGTGCTTTAACTGTTGTATGATATTTCGGAAATGAAAGTTGCACTAATATTATTTATTACATGTCTCGCCATTTACTTGTCTCTGTATTTTTTCCTTATGAGCCTGGGAGAATATTATAATTTAATTAATAAGCTAAATGACGATGATGTCAAATTTCTTAAAAATATAAATACGCCTATCATACTTTTCTATTTAGAATAAAACATCATTGTTGTACATCAACAAATATATTTTGATTACATTAATTCAAACATCATTATTTGACATGGCCGCGTGCGCTTTTTACCAATGACAATATCTGACCTACAATCTCCCGTAAATTAAAAGGGAGGCTGGGTGATAATAACATCTACACCGTATTTGACAATTCTTACCCCCAAGGTCTTCTGCAAACAATACAGAATTAGAAAGTAACACAATATCTTGATTTTTTTTATTTCTTTATATACGCTGGCATCTGATATTAATTTCTTTATTTACACTTAATTACTCCCACCTACCGTATCTTCATCAAAATCTTCAAATATTTGACAAGATAATTAAAATACGTAACATCATATAGAGGGCAAGTCATTCAATTTTATCCTTTTTTTTATTTGAATCCTTTTTCATTGAGTTTCAATCATTCAGAAATGGCTTCAGTTCATGCAGTTTAAGATTTTAACAAGTAGAGAGGGATCTCAGGTGTTACAGTGTGTAATACAATAAATATAAGTGAGAAATATTTCGGTAGGGAGTAAAATTAGGGATCTTTTTTTGGATTTATCAGTTTATATGACAGATGGTAGGTACATAGTAAATACAAAGGTGTTAAAATCTTCAAAGTAAATAATTGTAACGTATGTTACAGTGTCTAGTCTTAACACCTTGCCGCATGATTGATTCTTCAAATAAAGACAAAAATTCTGTATTTGTTAGTTAAAATTCCGAGTATAACTTACTTATTTATCTGCGGCTAAGTGATTTAGCATACAATTACGAAGGATATATCATTCGTATACAACTATAAACGGGAATAGCTTTTAACATGAAGTACGTAATCTATTTAATGAATATATTACATAAGGACTATAAATGAACTATTTAAAACAAATTGTCAGGAAAGTATATATATATTTACAAATGTATACATAATTCATTATACATTGAAAACGTAGGTCATTGTGTTAATTAATGCATGCAAATAAAAATAAGCACTTTAAGCAAAATGCAATTAGCCCAGTTTAGCAATATATTTGAATTCATCCAAATAAAAAATAGGTTAATGTTGCATTTTTTTTTGGTTGAAATTTATATACGTGTACATAGCTTTACTACTTAGCATAGCACCTGCTCTATTTGGCGGTAAATTGTGGCTAGTTTTATTTACGAGTATATAAGTTCTCTTATTTAAAACGCAGCTGCTTCCACTTTTTGAAGCTCATTGGATAAATTCTATAACATACAACTAATCAATCTTTCATCTTAATAAAAGTCCAAAATTTGTATACTGGGTTTGATTGGGAATAAACGCAAGATGGCTTCTTGTATTAAAACTTTGGATGAGCATGTAACTAATAAATTGACATTTATTTGAGTAATTAATGAACAAATTTGCAAACAAATAATATGTACTTCATGAAATGTTAAAGATCATTTATAACTATTTTGAAGTTAAATAATAATAATATGTGATATATCAACACATTAAAATCAATTACGCTAAAACTTAATTCATAGTAATAATTTATAACTAATAATAAATGTTTCTCTATTATTTTTTTTCAGATGGCTGTTTTAAAAAAGATAAAGCGACATGAAATCCCGTTCGTTTTGGACGGCAAGAAAATTATCAAACATGTTACTAAGAACACCACGTGCGCTGATGTCATCAAGAAACTACCAAATCTACAGACGCCATTAGCGGTCTTTCAAAGTGTTGACGGAGTTGAAAAGGAGCTTACGGGTAAAACGAAGTTGTTGAAAGTTTGGCGCACAAATGGAGCTACAAGAAAAGTCGAGTTTGTTATCAGGAAGTCGAAAATGGTGTCAGATGTAAATAAATCTGCAAAGGACGTTAAAACCTGCCAATATTCGAGTGTAAAAAGTGCCCCAGGAAAGAAACTCTCCAAAGATACATTAAAACAAGTGTCAGACCTCGCATTTTATGTAAGGTACCAGAAAACAAAACTTCAAGCTCTAGAACAAAACTCGGACATCAAATCTGATTCAAGTGAACAGAATAGACTTATGAAGAGATTGACGTCACAAGCTTCAGTGAACAGCATGGACGCTTTCTTGGCTAAAGCCGATTTGAACGAAATGGCCAAATTTCTTACGTTTTGTGGAGAAGTGACTGCTGAAAAACTAGGTGAAAGAAAGCAAAGAAAACAACCTGGGGAGTTTTCCGTAGAATCAGTGAATTGTGATGAAAGGCAGACGACCGGAAGTTCAAAATTTGGATTTACATATAGAGAACAAGTTATTCAGAAATGTTTAAAATCAACAAAACTTGGATTTAAACAAACTTTCGCTCATAAGAAAACTGTAGAGAGGACAACATCTACCGGAACAATAAGTTCAACAGATACAGGGTATCAATCTATTGACAGTGAATGTGAACGCTTATCTAAGACATCAGATTCAAGCATTGGTGAACACAAATATCATGCCCCAATCCTTACCAATATAGCAGATGTACCAAGACACAGCACCCCAATTATCGCCGTTCGTACACAGAAACGCAGAGCAGACGACTTTGATACAACATTTAACGCTGACAATGCATTGGTATTCAAAAATCTTAAACAAATGAACGAAATTCAAGGTAAATCTATGATTCTTCAGAAATTTATGGCAGATCAGACGCTCCCAGTAGCTGCGGAACATTTTGGAAATAAAGATTATAATTCCCCGGATGTGAAAAGAAGGCGTATAGAACGATACAGTATGCCAGCATTTAGAAGCCAAGAAGACGTGTGCCGCTTCTTATGGGATAAGAACTGTGATTCAGATTCTGAGTGTGAAAGTGACATGTCTGAGCCATGTGAAGATCTAGATGTAGCATTTAATGCCGGTCAGACAACAGACTCCCAATCTAGAACACTGAGACGTGAGTCAGCCATCTCGAATCTGAACAGATTCTCTCTTCTGTCACGTGAAGTAAATGCCAGGGATTCGTCTTCATCTCAAACAAGGACCCTAAGACGTGAATCAGCTATTTCGAACCTCAACCAATTTTCACTTCTATCACGTGATATCGGACTAGACACTTTTGATGAAAGTAATGGGTTTGACTACTCGTTTGATTGCTCATTTCCAAGAATGGATGAAACCAAGTCTGAAGATTTCAGCATGGACTTTAGCTACGATTATGACGAAAGTGATAATGAAAACGAGGCTTTGTGTAATGAAGACGAATGTATGGACAGTTTCATGAAAACTAGATCGTTCATTGATGTATCAGGGGACGCAACTGTTTGTGATGTTTAAGAGTTGTCCAAACGCTGATGAATGTCTTGGAGGACAGTACAGACCAAGAGATGGCTGTGTAAAACGTCGTACAACATTGTAATTATTAAACTATACAAACGGAAATGATTATATTTTAAGAAAAGTGCTTCATTGTTTTGTATCTATATATAGTCTATAAATATCGTCGTTAAAGTTTGGTAAAATATATTATCTTGTTATGAGTTTATGTAAATATTGTTATGTATAAAAGAATAATTAATAGAATATCATTATCATAATAAAATATATATATATACTACATAATTGGGTTTGTTTATATTCTGTAAAATATTGACAAAAAACTCACTAAATGTCACTAAATGTCGCTTATATAAATAATGAGAAAACTGGCACATTTCATTCTCTCCACATACAATGTACATCACAATTTTCATCTTTAATATATATACATTAAAAAAGTTATTTTTCTCAGGTGCGTTTATGTGTCTTAAATAAAATCAGAAACTATCATAGTATAACAAAATTGTTTAATTAAAAGCTAAATACATGTACGGAAGCTTGATACGCAATATAAACATGCAGCAATGGAGGTGAAGTTCTCAGTAATTAACAGGTTGAAATGGTCAGAAATTATAAAAGTAAAAGAATTATAAAATTGTTTTATGAAATGCTTGATTCTTGCATATTTATCACAACAATTCCATCTGAAGTTTCACCGGATGTCGCCTCGCTTTCATTTTCATCGCAAATTGCTCGTGCGGGAGAAACTTTCCGGGTGTAGAGTTCTTGCATCCGTTTCAGTTGATCAGTTGTTATTGGCAGTGAAGAATGCCAAACGCTCGGCGTTGAATATTCCTGGTACCATTTCGGCTCTACGGATAAAGCTGACTCCCAGCCATGATCGCCCGTTTCTTTCCTGACCCTTTTCTCCAGTTCAAATACTCTTTGAATAATTGAGTTGGCAGTGTCCCGCAGGAATGCACGTTCGTATAGCTGCATCTGTATATGTTTGTCCATTTGAACTTGCTGCAATATAAACAAACAACGCTCTATCACATATCAGAAAAGAGACCAAATGTTTTTTAGAAAAATTGAACAATAACTCATACACGCGTTTCAGCATGCCAGAATTTTCCACATTAACATGCTACAAAAAGTCTTAAAATAATTAAGAACGCAACATGATTTTATTTTGGATAATTCATTACTTTTTGAACATTGTACATCATCACTTTAACATAAATATACAAACTATATAACGTTTATATTGAGCAAACAATATAGACTTATATTGAATCTAATAAGACTTTTAAACATTTCAAAAGTTAATATATTTCCTCCACCATATTCAATTGGTGAGCATTTTAATTAAAACACGAATTCATTTTAAACGAAAAAAATATTTGATTTTTACCTGGCGCTTCAATATTTCAATGTCTTCTTCCAGCTTTGCAAACGCTGTTGGATTGACGTACATTTCACTCAAGTTGAATGAATCTAATAAAAGAAAGCAAGGCTGTGAACATAAAATCAATGATTGTCAATGAAAACGGAATGACTGATTTTTCTTTTCGTTCAAGATTTTTCAAATATAATAAACATTTTTGACAAGGTTTATAACACAATCTCTCGTATGCCTTCAGTTGATTTACAAAAGTAAGATGTGAGCAACTTTTTTCAAATTTGCCATAAAAGGCGATCTTTATAGAGTTTCTGGACGAAATTTATCTATTGTATTATCTTGTAATAGCAAAATAAACTTTTATGAGAAATGATGGAAGCATCTATTTATTTAGGAGCAAAACACCGATTAATAAAGTCAACTGAAAACCAGAGAGCATACATGTATATTGTTTATATAAAGCCATTATAAAAAGCAAATTATGCCTCAGAAATTCATATTTTTTAAATTCTTTAGAAATGTCAAACATGTGTTAAATAATGTTTTAATAATGGGTTTACAGCGTGTTAGATGTTTTACAAATGAAGAAAGTAGCGCTGGACATGCAGTTATGTGGCAAAGGTAGCAAAATGTAAAACAAAGTGGTTATTGGACTTCTATACAAAATACTAATTCACTATAATTATACCAATCGCCAACAGAGCAAAAGAGGCAAAAAATTTTCATCTATATGGCAAATGATTAACTTTTTGGAAACTGTAAAAAGATACCAAAAATAAAAAGGTTTTGAGAAATAAAAATGATAGCATTTCTGTGACATAATGAACCTTTTACACCTGTAAATATGTACCCTTATCAGTGATCATAAAGATAGACCGTTTTCTGTCGGTGGCCGAGGCCGACTTGTCCTTCAATGCAGCTATCTCAACGGTCTCAGCTTCACGTCTCATTTCCCGTAAATCCTATAAATATGTAATTGACAAATTTATTGGTTTACTTCCATTTTTCGTCAACAATAAGAAGAAAGTAACAGGACTAAGGAGGAATCTAACAGGACTAACCAACGAAACCCATGCTAAGTTTTCATAATATTCTTGACTGCATGCATATTTTAAGTCACCTTTTTCTGCAAACTGATAACGGAAGTCAAAGAAGACATACTGTAAAATATGCATTGCTGAAACCGGAAATGAGTAGCCATTGCCATCTATTTACTGTAAGGCCAGTCTGTATATCTGTTCAATCTGACCAGACTCTTTACTATTGGCTGACTAAATTTTAATTTCAAGTTGATATCCCCAAAATTGACAATGAACAGTTCCAAAGGAAAGCTCGTCAAATTCATTAAAAAATCTAACAGTCAAATGTCTCAAAATAAAAAAATATTACGCATAAGGTCTTTTTTCTTAGTGAAACAATTCACTGAAATGAAATGAAAAACGAGATTTCAGAAATATATGCCTATGTTTAAGGGGTATATACAAAAGGAAAAAAAGACAAATAAAAATATAAACAAATTGTCAAAATAGATACATGCTATGTAATTTGATAAGTCGTTTTAAAGCAAAGAATCTTCATCAAATATATCTATACTAACTGATCGTCTACAGAAAAAGAACACTTATTGTAAACAAGCCACAAAAGGCCATTATTTGAACATTGATAATACAAAAAAAACTTGAGATACCTAACGTAAAACAGGCCAAACACCGGTCTTTCTAGGGTTACTAAATAATTAGATGAATACCTTCAAAGAAATTAGTTTTTCTTGTGTTTCAAACAGGTCCTCGTAGGTATTGTCTATATTTGTTTTCATCTTTGCTAGCTGCATCCCCATCTTTCCTATAAAATAAAATTAGCCGCGTCACGACAAAACCAACATAATGCGTTTGCGACCAGCATGGATCCAGACCAGCCTGCGCATCCGCGCAGTCTGATCAGGATCCATGCTGGTCGCTATCAGTTTCTGTTCTTGTAATAGGGTTGGTAAGCGAACAGTATGGATCCAGATCAGACTGCGCGGATGCGCAGGCTGGTCTGGATCCATGCTGTTCGCAAACGCACTATGTTGGTTTTGTCGTGACGCGGCTCAAATGAACTATGGTGAATATCACATGACTATTTGACACAAGGCAAAGATATAATGTTCTTTACCTGTCCTAACCGAAACTGACGATCTTTTCCCACCAGTCTGCACGTCCGTTCATTTTTTTACCAGAATTTAAGCTTTAAGTAGCTTAATTTTTTATGTTTATATTAGAAATCTACAAACTTTACATGGATATTAGCGCAAAAAGTTAATAATCATAATTTGAAAGATTAAATACTTTAACCAATCTTTACTTACAATATTAAAAGTTCCTTGAAAATAAAAAATAACAGATTTGCTTCTTTTCTAGGATGGTTTAACTTTTCAATGTTGCTTGCATACCATTTAATTAAGTAAAACACATGACTTCTGGAAGAATTCACAATTTCAATGTTACTCTATGTAAAAATGAACAGGACCTAACTGATACTGCCAAAAAGTTACTGATGATATTGTGAAAGTTTTCACATATATCTAAAAGTAACGTCATCCCTAATAATGCGTTTCCATGGCAGTGCTTTGAAAATAAATTGTTCACTACCTCTCTCACCATCGGATAAGTTTGTTTTCACAGTACTTCCAGCGCTTTGATTTTTTGCAGATTATTTATGTCTACGAGCATTATTTTGCCTGTACTAAACCTTTCAATCCGATTTCTTTATGCAAAACGATATTATGAAGAAATGGCCTATTTGAATATTTTACTCTACAATTTTTATCTAATTTTGGTGTAAAGATAAAAACAATATTTCACCTCGACGTGTTTTGACGTCATTCAGATGTTCCTCTTTTCGATTTGTTGTCGCCTGCTGATGTTGACTGCCATTTTCTATGTACTCGGACAACACCGCTGAAAGACGCAAACATATTACTTAAATTTAACCCTTAACTTATTGAATTTGTGTAGTTGATTTGCCTTGCTTAGAAACTGGATCAGTTCATATAATGTTTAGAGGCACATGAAGCTTCAGAAATGATTTTTTATTTCTGTAGAAAGGAGCAACATGTGTTTTATAATATTGTAATAATTGATATCTATATAGAACATGTGAGATGCTTATCACCAGATTAAATAAAACACACGCCCAGATGGCCGCGCAATTATTTATAAACATTGAAAATTGTAGATCAAGTGACATTAATACAACATTAACATTTCAAGATTAAGTACATACCAATATCCCGTTTGAGAGCATCAATTTGTGTGTGCCTTTGTGATACCGCAATGTTTTCTTGTAGCATTCGAACTCCTATCTTGTCCATTGTTTCACTAAATGCTTGCACTGTAATCTGCATATTGTCTATCGTCTGCTCATGTTCATTTAAACTTTCGCGTCCTTGTTTCAATTCTTCTGCGAGGGCACCATAAAGATCGCGAATTTCATGACATTTCTTCAACAGTTCTATAATGTAGCTGGCAATTACACGCGACTCAAAAATCCCAGCCTGAGTCCCTACTGAGATTTCTAGAGACATTTGTTATCTGTGGTTGTCTCCAAATATCTCTAAAAGACCCTGAATAAATCGATACGACTTATTTTCGTTTTTCATTACATTCTGGCGTCTTAGCGTTGGCAAGCAACAAGTGACGCTATAATTTATGACGTCGGTTTATGACGTTAAAATTAATAGATTGTCGTAAACTCAACGTCAAAATGGGGCGCGGGTATCAAAATTCTAAATGTATGCGCTATGAAACACTTTACTTCAAAGGTAGATAACGCATAATTGACAGGAAATTAACAATCAAAGATTTAACTCCCTTGATGCGTATAAAAATGTTACCATGCTAATAACACTTGAAAATATTAAGGGCAAAAAGGCGGAATTTTTTACCCACAACGCCTACGTTGCTTGCATGGGGTTTGAATATTTTACCTATTTAAGATTATTTTGGCATATATTTAGTTTGAAAAGAACCACGGAATCCAGTATTAGCAATACAAAATGAGTTTGCTTCTCATATATGACTTGCATATTAAAATATTTCTGAAAGCACGCATATGCACATTGAGTTTTTACTTCCACATTTTTTCTTGAAATTGGTGCTATTATTGATTTTAGATTTTATTTTATAAGTAGATTATTTTGTTAGCTGTTTTTGAAACTCATTCGTTCGTTCGTTCGTTCGTTCCTTCCTTCCTCCCTTCCTTCATTCATTCATTCATTCATTCATTCATTCATTCATTCATTCCGAACTTATTTTATATGATGTCCGAAACCTGACATATTTTACATAAACAGGGATGTTTTGACAACTACAAGATCTTTTATCAAATTTTGACAAATCGTTTCACAACCAGTGGGGCCTTATAAGGTTACATGTGTTAATCATTTAGTGTAAGGTATTATATATGAATAAATTTACATACTTATGAATGAATCATTGAGAGAAAATATCCGAAGCATGAAAAAAAAACTATTACGATAAAATGTTTCTTACTTCATAAAAACCCATCAAAAAGAAAATTATTTTAATCCTATTTGATCTTCTGAAGTAGAAAATAAGAAAAATGTTACCCTGTACATGTTTTTATATTTAAAGTTTCGAGTGTTGCTTTTGGTTGTTGATGCATTTACAGGGACAAAAGAAGGTTGTTTGTTTATGTTCTGAACAATACTAGTGCAGCTACATTTTGGACAAAAGTCAAAACGTTTTCGATTTTTACCATTAAACATTTTGCTTCCTTACGATTTATTTAATAACTACTCACAGAATACAATGAAATATATTAGCCGCGTCACGACAAAACCAACATAGTGGGTTTGCGAACAGCATGGATCCAGACTAGCCTGCGCATCCGCGCAGTCTGATCAGTCCACTAGTAATAGAGTTGGTAAGCGAACAGCATGGATCCTGATCAGACTGCGCGGATGCGCAGGCTGGTCTGGATCCATGCTGGTCGAAAACCCACTATGTTGGTTTTGTCGTGACGCGGCTCATATGTAATGAACTGTTACACTATTAATGATACTAATGTACATTAATACAAATGTATATATAATGATTTATTACATGTACATTTGTAGTTTTGTATGAATATGATTTTTACAAATGAAGACTATTTAGTGTTTATACAAATCTCGTGCTTTTCACGTGCATCGCATTAATATATTAATGTAATATCCATGTACTTGTACATGAGCTTTTTTGGTAAATTAATGTTTACCAACATCACGCCTATGTCTATTTATAGTTAATGATTAACAGGGTATGAACGCGGCTGTTGTGAAATTAATCTTTCAGAATCTATTATTTTTTCTTGTTGATGTTTTCAACCAATAAAACTTTTCATTTACAATGTATATCGAAGTGACGCTATCCAAGAAATCTTTTTATGGTCATCAAATGAACGGTGAGTTTCGTATAATTGACCGTAATCCCACTATATTTTGCTAAGTCAACATGATTTGGCATAAAATGGACATCATATCTAACCCGTAACTAACTGAGCAAAGACTTGTCCAGCTTCCGTTGTTTTTAACTGTCCAGTATCTTCTTGTGGGATATTAAGACAAATATCCGCAGTTGGTCAGCAAACAGTATAAATCCTGATGGAACTGCAGAGATGGTCAGACTGTTGAGGCTCTCTATACTGGCAGAGATGGTCAGACTGTTGAGACTCTCTATACTGGCAGAGATGGTCAGACTGTTGAGGCTCTCTATACTGGCAGAGATGGTCAGACTGTTGAGACTCTCTATACTTGCAGAGATGGTCAGACTGTTGAGGCTCTCTATACTGGCGACAAAGGTCGACCACTCTTTAGCAGGTTAAGGGCTTTAACCTACTTAGTTAATGACAATGACAATGGCATACCGGTAGTTCTGGAATAAGCGATCTTTAAAATTTTATGGTCCAATGAAATATTGGCTAAATATTTTGTTGCATAACCCGTCACTACAACTGCAATCAAGGAATAAAGAGCTGAATGTGTCGATGGTGAAACAAACCTCGGTACATATGTTATTGTATATTCATTTCCAAAAATGACAGAAGTATGTTAATCATTTTGTCATTGTGGAACATTTTCTATGCACTTTGCGTTGCTTCATTGTCAGCAGACCTCAGATATAAACCTTAACCTTTGCTTGATATATCAACCATAGTTCAAAACATTTATTGTTGTAACTACCCGTGTTGGGGGCTATTTTTGTTACAAATAAATGTAATTTTGTAGCAATAAATGTCTATCGACAATTTAATCAAACATGATTTATATAGTTATTTTCCTCAACATTCGTGCATTCCTACATTTCATTCAATACAAATAAACTACCAAGGTTCACCTTTTAGTCTTGAACCCTGCATACACCTGACAGAAAAGTTTTTATAAATTAAGGTAATCTAGCGCCTTAAGAGTGTGGCATAAGCCTCTTATATTGTAATGTCCTCAAATAGTTCCACGGACTATTTTTTCCGCGGATCAATTAAAGCCGTGATCAATTCGTCTTAAGTACTCTCTTCTTCATATTGAAAGTTTAGTTTTAGTGTTCCGGGGTATTATTAAATAGTCGATAAAAGAAATAATTTAGTTTGACAGAGCATGAAGAAAAGGTGACCAATTATTCGTATGAACTACGTTTTAATGAAGTACGAACATATTAAGAGATGAGCCGCATCACGACAAAACCAACATAATGGGTTTGCGACCAGCATGGATCCAGACCAGCCTGCGCAGTCTGATCAGGATCCATGCTGTTCGCTATCAGTTTCTCTACTTGTAATAGGTTTGGTAAGCGAACAGCATGGATCCTGATCAGACTGCGCAGGCTGGTCTGGATCCATGCTGTTCGCTTACCAACCCTATTACAAGTAGAGAAACTGATAGCGAACAGCATGGATCCTGATCAGACTGCGCAGGCTGGTCTGGATCCATGCTGGTTGCAAACGCGCTATGTTGGTTTTGTCGTGAGACGGCTTAAATCTTTTAGCAATAGTCACACGTCGATTCTTTTCGTTCCAGAGAACTTACCAAAACTTTGCACTACATTTCATTCATACATTATAGTTTGGATGACACTTTCCTGATTTTCTGTCATTTTATTGACAAACGCTTACTAGATTTTTTTACATATATACTTTCTTAATATTGTAAATAGTCACATATTATTAAAGCGGCTGTCTGGCAAGATTTTTGTTTACTCTGGATTATAAAAAAGTATTATAATTTAATGAGCTTATGTCGAATGTTTCCGGAGAATCTTCAGCGAGTAAAAAGTAAAAAAAAAACCACATTTATTGCTTGCATAGATCGTTTCTTCTTGTTTTATTTATATAAATATTATGAATAAGTAAATATACATATATAATTGAATAATGGAATGTAATTATTGCATGGTATCAAAATAGTCTAACAAATAACAAATCTTAATTTAGTATCATAACGAAATTTCTCCAACAAATAACAGGTACATGGGAGTGTCTTAGAACATAATTCAGGTGAGAGACAAAAAATCAAGTCTCGTAATGTTTATGTTAAAGTTAATAAAATGCTTTCTGTTCTTTCAGTAAACTTTAATACGCAAACAGAAAGCATTTTGATTACAGTTAAAATGAGTCAATTATTAGTTTCTGTTTTATTATTGACTTAACACGAAACACTCAATAAACAATAAACATATCATTTTTGACTTTAATTTTTTCTTACAAAAAATAAGAAAACTTTTTATATGAATATCTTATCTATGTTTTAGAAAAAGAAGCACTCAAAATGAGAAAAAAATCATACAAAATGTACAAATAAACCAAAATATCCCCAAATGCAGGTTAAGTAAAGTCACTACTGTTTTTGTGAAACTTTTTTAACAAAAAGTTAAAATAAATGATGGCATATTCAGTATAAAAAGGTTACTATGGTAACAGATGACCCTGCAATATTTTAAGAATGTTTTGGCAGTTTTATGTGATAATGGCACATTATGTTATATTATAAAATGTGTCTTTTTTTCTTACAGAAAAAACTCACTGCAAAATATCTAATAATTTAATACATCATAATTTTGCAACATTTAAATGTAGTATGAAATTAGCAAATAATGAGTGTTTAATAATGAGATTTACCTTTAAAGCAGATATAAAATCTAACATATCATTCATGAAAAACAATGACTCTCAAAAGAATAAATATTATTCACCTAAAAAGTCCAACAAAACACAAGTACATGTTATTGTTAACACTCCGATAGTTAAAGATGAAGTACAAATGTTTGATGTTGACAGCATATCAAAATATTTTCATGTAAAAAAAAACGAGAAAACAATTGCAAGAATAGAATGAATGTATGTATAATGTACAAATAATATGTTTCCTGAATTTTTCCTGACAAATACAATTAAATGGCTTAAGAGTACATGTCTAGAGTAGATGATTCTAAATATAGTGGTGGTCACTTTAATTAAAGTCTGTGGTTGAACTTAAGGCAGAGGAACCCTATAGAGCTCTGTGAATTTCGGCAAAAGTTTGGAGTTTCTTTGTCAGAACACGCCATCAATTAATGGAGTATTTTTCAAAAATAAATTTTACAAATGATATAGATTAATTGGACAGTAATTTTGCCATTTGAAGGAACATTATGTTGTGTGTGACAAGACAAATGTAAACAGTAAAATATATGATAATTTCAACATTCTAATGTCACATACTTCTTTTATTTATATTATCATGGAAGATAAAACCTGTTGTAAATGATACAAGAAATGTCTGAGGTAGAAAAAAATGGTTCAAGATTAAAGTGATGAAGTTCTTGAGAGAAAAATAGGAAATTAAAGTAAAACAAAATTTGGTTACTTTTATAAACCTGTGAATGAAAAAATGGCAAATTTGCAAGAATGATTATGACACAATTGATGGGAAAAAAAACATCAAAGAGATAAAAAAAAACAAGGAACATCGCAATGCGATGCAACCAGGTTTTCAGCAAAACATTTCACAGAAGCTTTGTCATGAAGGGGCATTTGTTTTTAATTGAACTTTTAGGAGGAATTATGGCTTTTTTAATATTCCTCAAACAAAAATGATTGAGAAATTTTATGTTGTCTATTCGCCTTTTTTTCCCAAATATTTTAGAAAGGTAAACAGTACTTTATTTTTGCTTAATTTTTGCATTTTTGCGTCTCTTGTCATTTTCTTTTGTCAACAATATTGGCGTGTGGTGTTTTGTGCGATATCAAGAAAAGTATGTTCACAATTTTAAAAAAATACTTGAATGATGTCTTGGAAGAAACATGGGAATTTAGTGAGCGCCAGGGCACTTGATGACAAAGCTTCTGTGAAAGTTTGGTCAAAATCCATTGAGAAATGTAGGAGAAGTTGCGCACTGTAGAAATTGTTCACTATATATTCTGTATAAGGAAAAAATATACAAAGGGCCATAATTCGGTCCAAATATTATCCAATCACAAAACCCCAACAACATGTGCCAGGCACTTGATAACAAAGCTTCTAAGAAAGTTTGGTCAAAATCCGTTGAGAAATGTAGGAGGAGTTGAGCACAGAAGAAATTGTTTCTCTATATATTCTGTATAAGGAAAAAATATACAAAGGGCCATAATTCGGTCAAATATTATCCAATCACAAAACCCCGACAATATGTGCCAGGCACTTGATAACAAAGCTTCTAAGAAAGTTTGGTCAAAATCCGTTGAGAAATGTAGGAGGAGTTGCGCACAGAAGAAATTGTTCACTATATATTCTATATAAGGAAAAAAAACAAAGGGCCATAATTAGGTCAAATATATACCAATTGCAAAACCCTGGCAATATGTGACAGGGCACTTGATGACAAAGCTTCTGAGAAAGTTTGGTCAAAATCCGTTGAGAAATGTAGGAGGAGTTGCGCACAGAAGAAATTGTTCACTATATATTTTATATAAGGAAAAAAAAACAAAGGGCCATAATTAGGTCAAATATTATCTAATCGCAAACCCCGACAATATGCGCGAGGGCACTTGATGACAAAGCTTCTGTGAAAGTTTGGTCAAAATCCGTTGAGAAATGTAGGAGGAGTTGCGCACAGAAGAAATTGTTTACGCCCAGACGGCCCGCCCGCCCATCCGCCGCCCGCCCGCCGACATACCTCAATCTAATAACCAGTTTTTTCCTTCGGAAAACCTGGTTAATAACCAGTTTTTTCCTTCGGAAAACCTGGTTAAAAATAGGCCAATGGTATTACAAAAATATTCAAGTTCTTTTTTTTTAATTTGAATGAAAAACATGAAACTTTTCATGTGAAATTTTAAAAGTACATAGATATACATGTAGATAATTGTATTTTATTTCCTTCTGTGTACATGAAGACTCCAGTTATCTTAATTAACCTAATTTTCTTTATGAAGAAAAGTGAACTCAAATCAACAACATTTTTTCTTATCTTAACAAAATGATAAACTCCAAAATTTCCTAAAGCATATAAAATGAAAATAGAGTTATTATTAACCACATAAAAAGTTGCTCGTGATCTTAAATTATGCTGGTTTTTATGCAGGTTTGTGGACAGTTTAAGTTGACTTTCATCATACAAGGTGAACTGACATAAAAATAGTTTACAACGTTTTTAAGAGAAAAGTCAATATCCATTTTTTTGTTAAATTGACGGCGACAAGGCCTTACTTGCAAGGTTTAATGCTTTTAATTTGGTCTTTAAAAGACATGACTAAAATTGTGCCTAGAGGATTGTTTTCAATGCTTTACTTCGCAAACTCGAAGTACATATTTTTCTATACAATTATAGAAAAACCATTAATATATAGTTTTCAATTCACGAAGTAGCTGACTCTTGTACCATTTCATACATATAATTATAAGTTAAAATAATTTGATGTATTGAGCAGATTTTGAGACAAATTTGTATCAGTAGAGGGTCAGAAAAGGTGAAGGTATCGGCCATACATAAAAAAGAAATAAAAAATGAAAATTTTTAAACTCAAGTCTTAGACTCTTAGTATAATGAGTTGGACTAAATAATGATGAAATGAAGATATGTTTCAAACATCTACATGTATATCAAAACAGTAAAAACCATTCTCTATACATAAACTGCCAACTTTCCAAACTTAAACATTTTAATTAGTACCTTAAATGTCTTGTTTTTGTTTTCATCTACGACTTATAATGTTTACAACATACAAATAAAGAAAGCAATGCAAATTACAATAAAGAATGTAATTTTTAAGTATTAGGTACATTAATAAACTCAATTATTCAGACATAATTTTAGTGTGAATTATGACTTGTACGTGCCATGAGTACATAGTCGGGCAAGTCTGCACGTCCCCGCAGCCTGACTACACTTTATACTTATCACCTCTCAAGATTAATACATGTAACTATCTTGACATTGAAATTGGTGAGACTATTAATGGATAGTTCCGAGGTTGAAACATCGCAAATTAGATACCAAAATAAATATTCAGAAATATAATCATAATATATAATCATATCGACAAATATTTATGTCTCAATACTGGATATTTTAAGACCCCAGTATAACAAGACCAGTCGATCCTAACATAATGTCAGGTAACAAAATAATGTGGAACCGCTTTTACATTAATTTGATGTGTGTTTTTTTCTTACTAATGAAATAGTGAATAGCTACCTTAATTAAATTCTGTAATTATTATTTTATGAAACCTCGAGATCTCTGGAAGCAAAAATTTATAAGTAGACTTTGTAAACAACTGTAACAAATATACAAAAACATATACATTATATTTTTTAATACATGTATAACAATATACAAACAAGAACAGTCATTATAATATATTGCAAATCTATAGTATCTATATATAATTATCATATATATATTTATAACATAGTTTTCTGAGTACGTAACAGTAACATTTTTCTTTCACATAAAGCTGTGGGGACCCTTGTGAACATACATTATTTTTATTTAATTTAGAATAAATTGATTCACATATTTTTTAAAATATACTTGTTTTGGCGTGGTTATGTTAAAAACAGAGAAGAAATACTTTAAATAGTTAAAGCTTAGATATAATTAAATTGTACAATATCTATAATATTCAAGTATAATACAAATGATGTGATATTGACAAAGGGAAGTAACACTGATAATGATATTTCTTTATATGAAACCATATTACCAATTACAAATTGTACTTGTTGATATGTAAGATCACAGCATGTAACATGTTTTTATCAACGATTGCACACAACTTTGTAATATATTACCGAGTTTTAAATATCAAACTAGCACTTATGCTTTTAAGAAATCCTCGCCTTTTTTTGCAAAAGATTGCATTATCAAATGAAAAATGATAGCTTTGCATGTGTCTAAATAAACAAATGAAATTAAAAATCATACCAGGAACTACTTAAGGACATTAAATTCTATGTTGTATACTTTTGAAACCTTTTAAAAATGACAAAAACAATAAACAGTGAGGGAAAAAAATGTTCTTTATAATTTTGCCCAGCAAAGAATCCCCGCAGCATACTGGCCAAGAATTTTCTTAATAAAATTTGATCAAAAGCACTTAACAAACTAAACTTGTTTATTTTTGCACCTGATAAATAACATAAACATACTCTATACAAACATTTAATATTTACAATTCAAAGTGCTACAGAAGTTAGACAATAGGACTGTTTTTTGCTTGTAGCATTACTACCTATAAAATGAGGAAGACAATTTAAACAGCTGTAAAAAAAAAATCAAATTTTACTGAATTTTAAACAGAACATTTTTCTTTAAAAAAGATGGACAATAATGCTGATGATATTTATGAATGCAAACACTTTTCTTTCTAAATTATTAAATAAGTTGTTTCATTCTTGAAGAAAAATATAATTTTTACAGGAATAAGACATGAATATATAAATGTAAATGTCTTGTGAAGCTTTTCAAGTTAAACTGTTGGAAGAAGACCTCAGGTGCCCATGTGTCTAACGTACAAACTGACACAAGAGTGGAGCCATGAAGCTTCCATATGAGCTAGGCTGGATTTAAGCCATACCTCAATGAAAGAATCTGAAGCCCCTCGAGGGATTTAAACCAACAGCCCTGAGGGCAACTTGTTTACAGTTGGCAACCACTTAACCACTTGGCATAATGGGAGATCCATGATTTTGATATGGAAACAAATTAACAATGGTTGGTGCAAAAATCTAAGCAGGATGAATCTATTACATAAGTTTGGCAGGATAACATGAAATTTAGATTAGTTATATAAAGATATCAACTTTCTACAGATCTATTTCTTAATATAGAGCTATATCACAAAATTCTAAATATAGTTCTGATGATGTGTATAGTATACATTATGGTGTACAAAAATATATAATTTATGATCTCTCAAAATATTGAATAAAATGCCATTTTTAACATGTCAAAAAGCCCAGAGACATTTAGAGAAAATCTTTATTTCTGAATCAGCTTGTTTCATGCAGTCATACTAAAGGTGAGAAAGTTAACAAAAATTTGAAATTTTATAATTTATGAACATTTCGTCTTTTCATAAAGCTGTCAAAGAAATCTTTAACATTTTCGTGTAATTGAACTGTTCTCAATTTTCTGAATGTAACTGTGAAATGAAATCATTGTTTCCAATTTTTGAGTATATCAGATGTTATTCTTTCAGTTTTGGCAATTTCTGGTTTGACACTCATTTATAAATAGTAATATACTATCAATTATTGTAGCATTCTATTTTTAGCATACAGATGCAAAGTCACCTTGACGTAACCTTGACCTATATATTTCATCGCCAGTGCCTTACATATGCATTATCACATTCATTTTTCATCAGTTCATGTCTCTTGTTTACAGATGAAATGCATTAATACAGTCCTTTTGTTGCTGTTTCATGAACATGAAAACAGTTGACACTATGTTGACCTTGAATCACTCTTTGTTGACCTTTGGTCACATGACTAGTATAGAGGCAGATCATTGGTTATGATGAATGATTAACTCGGTGAAACACTCATAACTTGACTGGGTCACCATTTGTCCTGAAAGTGAAAGAAAATACAATGAAGTAAAAACATCACAATTGCTTGTTAAAAAAATTTCTTATACTATATTTAAGAACAGCAATAAAATTCTCAACAAAACTTGAAGCTATCTAACAAAAAAGTGGGCAAAATTCCAATGGATTTTCTTTTTCAAAAATGACAAAAAAGTACAAGGAATGCAAAATGCAAATTAATTAGTTTTTGTTGTCAAGCGCTTTGTTTCCATCATAAATTATTCACACTGTATGGACTGAAAGAATTTTCAATTAAATTTCAATCAAAGATAAATCACCTTGTTTGACAAATCACGGCAGTACAAACTACAAAACTACGCTTCATTAAGTTCACTGGCAAAATGTTACAAATTATGAGTTGCGCAGATCAATTTTACTTTATATTTCAAAATGGTAGATTTTTGTTTAAGATATATTTTCAAACAAATTATTTGAACAAATAGAATATAACCTGCCCCAAGCTGAAGAATGTAATCAGCTGAAGCAGTTTGTTGAATCATAAACTAACGAGGATGGAGTAACAAGAAGTAGAGGTACGCGCAACATAGATCACAAAACAACAATACCTTTAAGGTATTACATGTATCAATTTGTCAATCCCCAACATTCATAACAAATTTCCCCCATTTGATTATCAACTGTTCAACTATAATTATCTTATTTACCCAAATATAATTTCACAAACCTAATTTTTCTTTCTATTTTCATAAAGCTGTCAAAATGTTTTTAATCAAAATCTAAAATGCATTTCTTGATAAACAAAATCTATTAAATATTAAGAATATAAATCGAATCATTTTAGACTATATGTATTTTCTATACATTATAACTCATCATCTCTATCAAATACACCATTTAAAGCTTCCAAATGACTTCTTCTTTCAATTAAAATTAAGTAGAATATCCAATTATGGTTTAAATGAAAATTCAAAATTCAATTTATGTTAGATTGATAATGTTAAGTGAATTTTATAGGTAAATAGGAAACAAAATATTTTTTTTTATTCAGAATAAAGTAGAAACTGTTATAAAAATTTCATTTTGCTATACCGGTATATATTATATTCTTTAGTGACTTTTAATAAAAGCATTTTTTTTAAGTGGGCTTGTTTTTCACTCTCAAATAGGTGATGGTTATGTGGGGTATGAAAAGACCTACTTTAGAAAACTTATTTAAAATTTAAATAATTTTCTTACGTTTAGAAGTAAAAGAAAAAAAAACTCATTGCACAGTTAAATGCAGAGTTTGAGGCATGTTAAACTGAGCATTAAAGAAGGGTAAATGTAGCTTGAGACATGGAGAAAATTTAAAAAAACAATTTATGTATCTTTTTTTAATAATTATGCAACATCATGGCAAATTAGTGAACATAAAATAAACATTTACTATTACATGCTTCATTGTAACAGTCTAGACTCTAATTTATACTGAAAATACAACAATAAAGGATAAAAAAATGTTAACAAGAGAGCATATGCTCAACTTAAATCTTAGTGCTTGCTTGATTGATTGATTGATTGAGGACTGGTCTTTGGGAAAAAAGTAGTTGTAAAAGGTTTAAAGGAAAAGTTGTAAAGGATTAGATTATGCAAAAGGAGAACTTCAGGTCAATAACCATGACCCATAACTCTTGCAAAGACTTTAACTGATTAATCCACATAAAGATCCAATGAAAAATGACATTAATATAGTTAAAACGCGTGTATACATGTAGGTAAAATTCTGTTGTAAAGGGCATAAAATTCTCAATTAGGTACCAATAATTTAAGCACCTTGTAATTAAATGAGACAGTACATGCAGTTTGAAACGAAACATCTTGGTGCAAGCTTTCATTAATATAAGGAGCGTCAGTACAAGCAGTGCATAATTCAAAAATAACTTCTCTACTTAAAATGACAATTATCCACTTTAATATAACATATAATAATTTTGTACATAATTAATTTTCATTTAAACCATGTTAACTAATGTCAATTTAACTGACATTTCACATTTAAGTCCTTGAGTTTTATTGAAACATCAAAATTTTCCATCTAATTAGAAATGTTAATTTATGAAAACAATACTGAACTTTATATCTTAAACTTCTATTTTCACTGATTTTTTAGGGAATGTATTTTTTTACTTCTTTTTTTATGCTAATTTTATGCTTGCTTGTAAATATTTAAGTGTAGTTGTAAAATAATGTTAATCAGTTATTTATTTATGTATCTATGTCTTCATTAATATTAATAAAATTCATGAATAAGCTTTGTATATTCATAATTTCTGTCATCATTAAACCAATTGAAATAAATCTTTAAGTGCCAATTAAGGTTAGAGGTGGCATAGGTATAACGGGGTCGGGAATTGCCTCACAGACTCTGGATCACAGGATAGATCCCTTGTCATGTGACACCAGTACTAGTTGAAACTGATGAAACAATCCAGCTTTAATAAGTATACATGATGCATAACAAAAAATATGGTAACATGCAATTCAAGCACAACTTGATTTGAGTTAATTTGTGTCCTACTTTAATTAGTTGTATCACTGCTCAAAAGGGAGCAAGGTAGGAGTCATTATGTAATTGTTCAGACATTTATTTTTTATTAGCGTCTACCTGAATTGATGACCTAAATTTAATAGGCACGCCTAGTGTTTACCAAGATAGATGCCAGGTTTAAATATATGGTTAAATAAATGCTATTAAGGACAGTATATGCTACATAGACTGTCAAAAATTTCCAAATTTGGGCATTCTTGTTGGAAGAAAAAGTAGTGCAAAGTAAGCCCAATCAGCATCATTGTAAAAAATTTCATCATCATTCAAATAAATTTCATGTAAATAGTGGCATATTATTACCAATGCTTGTAAACACAAAGGTCTTTTGGTACTTGCTTTTTATTCCAAATGACTAACAATTAAATGGTTCAATAATTTTTATTAATGTCATCAAACATAAATATTAAAGGACTACAACCTATCTGTCACTTTGAAGGTGCATGATAAATCATGAAGTTAATGAGGCCTAATTTACCTACAAATGAAGCTGTCATGTATGATGTATTTTAAAAAGGAGTGCAAAGATTCCATATTAGAAAAACAGAAATAACAAGGAGTGTACACATATATTTATGTTTTTATATACATGTACAATTTTGATCCTTACAGAAGCTAACAGATTAAAATATTTGTAATATATTACATTGTATTAATATGGTAATTTAATACATACAGAATGCATTTAAAAAACTTGTTGATAGTACATCTGAACTCTAAGTATAATTTTTTTTTCTTTTCTTTTAAAGTAACAAATTTATCAAAATTAGTTATCAATCAAATCCCTTTTAAGCTTTCTTTCCTCTTAGTTTTTTACCCCATATACCTGTGTATACACTCCCTTTGAAAGCAAGTATAAAAAACATTACAAAATGAAGAAAAAAAGTCATCAAAGTATCATTATAAAGAAACTTACGAAATAATTTGCATAGAGCCTCCTTCTGGTGAACTTAGGTCAAGGACAGTCTTAAATCCATGTGTTGAGTTCTGTGTCCTTGACATCAAGGTGGGTGAAGGTGGTGCACCTGTTGTTGACCTTGCAGGTGATGAGGGTGTACTGAGAGTAACTGACGTAGCTGACATGGCACTGTCTACTGTTGACACGCTGTTGCTAGGAGACACACTTCGTTGCTGCTGAGGAAGGCCCTCATTGTAAGGTAAATTTGTTAATGATTTATTTGTGTTCGAAAAGGTACTTTTTGTATCTTGGTTATTTTGTGAAACATAACTCTCACTACCATACTTTTGCATGAACTTTCCCGATTCTGAACGCACAGGAATTTTTCTATAGTCTTTCACTTGTGCACGCGCCACAGATTTTTGTGGCGATAATCCACTATCAGAATCATCACTATCATATAAAGGATTACGCGATTTCTTTTTATCGTCCTCCTTTTCATTGTTTGTTTTATTAGCACCATTGTAACTTGCAACAAAATCACTCAAAGGAACACTATTTGCTACACTACTACTTGTCATATTGATATTTGGTGTACTTGCCCAATTCTGAAAAGCAGATTTCTTTAAGCTGCTAGTGTCCATTCCTTGATAATTTAAAGTCCCAGTCGGGTATTGTTGATTGAAAACTTCAAACAGAGCTGGATTTGATTTTCTATCAAATGGCTGATTAGTTAATGTCATATTGTTTAAGAAGAATGCCATTTGTTGGGAGGTAGGGGGAGATTGTACCCCAAGCATTCTCATGTAGTCATTTAAATCATAAGGCATCCCAGTTGCTGGATTATATGTACCAGTCTGTGTATAAAGTCCCAAATTTGGCTGGTACCCATTCTGTGGAAGCTGCTGTCCAAATATGTTTGTAAATGACTGAGTTTGAGCCCTTGATGGGTCTGGAAGAGTTCCATAGCTTGTGAAATTTCCTGCAGGAGGCAGTGGAGGTGCACTCAACATCCCTAAGTTTTGTTGTTGTTGCTGCTGCTGTTGCTGCTGCTGTAACAGTTGTTGCTGTAGATGAGCAGATTCTAACCTCTGTAATCTCTCTCTAGTCTCTGCTTCTCTCTTCTTATGCAACTCTAACTCCATTTCTAACTGTTTTCTCCTCTCTTCCTCTACTTTTCTCTCTTTCTCCCATAATTCTTCACTACGTTCTGTGGAAGTAAAACTTCTATCCTTGTTTTTCTTCTTCTTATCTTTCCTTCGCTTGCTTTCTAACATCTCCTCCTCATCTTCATCTTTCATTAGCACCAACTGACCCTTAGCACTTATGTAAGCAACTCCAGCCCGTCTTATGTTTTGAGGAGCTTTATCTTCACTTTCATATGTAGAATCTTCACTCTCTTCCGAGTCTCTTCTACCATTTTGACGGAAAACAACTTCTGAGAATTCGTTTTCATGTCTATACTGTTCAATGTCAGAATCAGAATCATCATCTTGTGCATAAGCAAGAGGTATTTTATATTTATGTGAACGGTCACTTTGTCCGTTACCATTTGCTGTCAAGCTCCAGTTCTTTGGAGCATCATCTACAGCTTCGAAATCTTCTGACTTTTGTCTGCGTAATATTTTTCCAGAAGCTTTGCTTATGGAACCAAAGGCATTCTTAACACCTTTATGTACTGATTTCTTAAGTTTCCTAACACTTCCGAACTTGTTCTTGTTCTGTTCCTCAGAAAAACTGCTGTCTTTCTGAATCTTCTTTCCTTTTCCTTTCTTTTTAGCTTTCATATCAGTCATTGCATTAGGTATAATTGTGGATTTAAATCCATCTATTGAGCTATGTCTCTTTGTCATTACCTCACGATCAGATAAATTATCATCTGAATCCAGATCTACTTCTGGTGTCCAATCAAGAGACATAGACACCGCTTGCCTGTCTCTTAATTCCCTGGGAGATTGAACTCTGGTGTAAGATGAATTACGAGTCACATTTTTATGATACCTTGGAGGTTTTGGAAGAGTACTTGGCCCCTCCTTCACAACAGACTCTGTTTTCTCTTTCCTTGGTGTAGTATTACACCTAGGAACATCTTCTAGATCTTCAGCCCCAAAATCAAAACTAGCAGTACTTGTATTGAGTTTAAGTTTCTCGTCAATAGTTCCTTCTGATTTTGCTCTCTCATCCCTAGCAGCTGCTGCCTTCTGAAGCTGTTCACGAAAAATAGTGTGAGGATCTTTTGGTTTTGGTGGGACAGGTGTTGTCTGCTTTTTGATTTTGTGACACTTTGCATTTGCAGCAGTTTTGATGTCATGTTGCAAAAGTGAGCTTAACCTCCTAACAGGGTCACTTGTTACAGGTTTTGCTGGTTCTGATGTTTGTCTCTGAAGGCTTCCAGCTGTTGAATGATCATATCCTGTTGTTGAATGGTGTCTTATCAGTTTAGAAGCTGGTGGCTTTTCTGTCTCTTTAAATGAACTACTCCTTTCAACAGTTGCAGTAGAAGTTTCCATTTCTTTTTTATCAGTCTTTTCTGCATTTTCTTGCTTAATTTCAAAGGATTGGGATGAACTTTCAAAGATAAGTTTTGGCTTGACAGGCTCTTTATTTTCTACTTTCAAACTATTTTCGGTTTCATTCACATCATTTAATGTATCATTAGTTTGTGGTATTTCAGGTGTTTCAAATGATTCAAAGGACTGTTGCCTTCGAGAAGCCCTAGCTTCAGAGAGGTTTTTAATTTCAAGTAACCATGGTATTTTACCATCAGATCCATCTTGCTCCTTTGATATTGGTTTCACATCTGGTGTTTTTCTCAAGATAATTTCTGGTGTACCATTAGACATACTTGGTGTCCTTGACAGGTTTACAACTGGTTTCCTTGGTGATGAGCCAGGGGGAGGTGGTGGTGGAGGAGGCACCTTACTAACAGAAGGTGAAACTCTCGAAACTGGTGGAAGAGTAGAATGTGTTGGCAAGACAACAGACGAAGGGGCCGGCCTTCTAGGTGACTCCATGTCATAATCAATAGGAGGCTCATTATCTACAGAATAAGGCTGATGATTTACAGGAGGAGGAGGCGGAGCTTGCCCAGGAGGAGGAGGGGCTTTCTTTTTCTTGCTACTCACACCACTCCCTGAACTTCTTGATGACACTCTAGAGGGAGCATCTCTCATAAAAGCAGGCTTCTCTATGTGTTCACTTAAGTCTGCACTTAGATCACTTAATCTCTTACCAGTTCTTTTCTCAAGTTCCTCTATTGTTTTATTTCTTCTGTGTTCTGCAAGCTGAACATATGTCAACTGGTAAGAATAATCCAGATTGAAGTTATTCTTCACAGGCAGTGAAGGTCCAGTAGCACCAGGAAATGACTGCATCAATGGGTCAAGTTTAACACGTGACTCAATAGTTTCCTCTGGCTCTTCCATAATAGTATGTTCCTGTCCTAATGACATTTGCCTACGATGACTAGGTCTGTATGGAGTCTTTACATTACTGGTTGAAGGTTTTGCAGGTGCTTGTAGATGACCATTAGGCAATTGTGATACAGGTGAAGTAGGAGTATTTGATGGAATGTGACCATTTTGAATAGGGGGAGGAGGCCGGGGTGGGGAACTTTGTTTTAACTCCTCATTTATGTCTCCGTTCATTTCAATTTGATTTTCATTGTTATCAAGGTTTTCCTTGCTATCCTCACCATAAATATCTTGATAATCAGGGTTGTATTTTCTTATTTCCATAGAAACAGGTCTAAGTTTAAGGATGGAAGGTAGCTCCTTGGGTAGCACCTGGTTTTCAGGGCTGTGGTAGCTTGGCCCCCTTGGGCCCAGTTCACTTGTGAGTTTTGCACTGGGCGGGGCATCAGGTCTGCTTGGTGGCCTTCGAACAACATCTATTGAAGATGGAGGCGGAGTTTGATGAGAATTGTTATTTCCCATGATGCTCTTTGTCACTCATTCGATCACTGAAATAATAAAGAAATAGAAATTACAATAAAGAATAGAATTTACAATAATTAAAGAACAAATATTATGGTATGACATCAGTTAACATATTATTTCTTGTAAATGATAAGAAAATGTTAAAATTGGGACAAAGTTTTAACAACCAGAGGACAGATAAAGACCACACATTTTATGGAACAATAAAAAAATTGTTTTTGTGTTAACAGTTAAACAACAATTATATACTATTAGGTGATCTAACCAGGGGCCATTTTAGTAGGAAGAGTATTGATTTAAAAGGAATACAAAGTATGTTACCACTTTGTAATCTGATATCATAACATAATAAATGGGCAAACAATGACATTATATCTCAAATATACATTATATAGTATCCCTCTATATTGTCATCAAAATAACCCAAACAATAAAAACAGATAGAAAGATAAAACCTTACATCTGATAGTAATGGTAACAGACTTTAACACATAAAACGTTTGACAAAAACATCAGACTGAGAAAAAATGTACTTGTTTTGTAATTATATAATATAGATAACATGAAAAAAAGACCTTTAAATTTTATGACTGAAAGGACAGAATATGAGACAGATCATATAGAAAAGTTCTCATATCAAAGAATTTAATTGCAATCCTTCTATATTTTAAAGATAAATCTAGTCTGCATGAAATCTTATCTTAGAAAAAATAAAGATGACTGGTATAGAATGTAGAGTTTATTTAAAAAAAACCAAAAAAAACCACCTATTATGATGATTCACCTTTACCTAAATATAAAGAATATAATAACCTTATTTCATTTAATCTTCAAATGATAATCCTTTACTATGATATAGCTAAACTTGTATACAACATAATAATATTCCTACCCACACAAACATAACTGAATAAAATAATAAAATTCACACTCAACAAGAATATATCCTTCAAGCAAAATAAAAATATAATAATAAAACTTCTGCGCAGATAAACAAAGTCCTAAAAATATCTCATGTACTGATATATATAAGTGCTACCCGGGTAGTTGACAGCAGATCTATTTTTGTATGGAGAAAAAAAAAAACAGCAGTCAGAAAACATGTTGTATATTTCAGTCTTGATTCATTGATTTTCTATAAAGATTATACTCCTTAAGAAACTCATTTTGTCAGCGTGGACTTCGGGAGGATTTTGTCACATGATTATACTCGTATATTGAAAAATATATATAAAAAACGTTAAATATGATGTTGAATCAATATAAACTGGTAACATATTGCGAGTCAATCTCACTGTTGACAGCAAAATCTGTCAAAATATCAAAATGATTTTGTAAATAAAGAAAAAGATACAATAAAATATTGGATGAATTTAGTGCAATCACAATCCTTTACAACAAAAAACCCTTAAAATAGTAAATGCTTAAACTTTGAAAGTTCTTCTCTCTACGTATAAATGTATATTGTACAGATATAGAAGATATTTTTCTTTACTTTACTTAAACACAATTACCGAGGCAATTTTTATAACAGTATCAGTCATTATTTTGATTTTGATTTCATATCTTCTGGTAATGAGCAAAAATTTATTGACAAGTAAAAAAACATGGAAAGACAATCCTGTGATTGGTGGTGTGGTATTTTGGGAAAATCAACTTGTGTATCAGTGACATAATAATATCTCCTAAATTATACATTAAATAACTTAAAGTGAACTAAAAATTCATGATTCATACAAGTTTTATATTTCAATTCAATATCTAAGCTCATGTTTTTTCAAATAAAATCTTTAAAATTATAAACACCTGTTTCACTGAACTGCTTTTGGTATATAAATACGTATATATATGATTTGATTTTATCTACCTGCAGTGGTAAGTTTAAGTATAAAGTATGGTTAAATCTAAAAGGTTTACCATGTTATGATTAATCATAAATGATAAAAAACCTGCATTAGAGTGCAGCTATGCACCCGGAAGACTTGATATTTTATATTAATGTATTGTCATGTACATTACTTGACAATCCCAGGGATCAGCATATTATATGACAGATTACATCTAGCTTTATCTCTATTATAAAACCAGCATTTGATGTTTTTTTCTTCATTTAAAATTTCTTTATAAATCAATACTTCTAATATTAAAAGATTGCCAGTTTACAATAACGCAATAAATTTATTTTCTATTGCTTCCCTATTATAAGCTGTTTGTTCCATGATGCTTTTCTTCCTTAATATCAATCTTTTATGGTACAAAAAAATCTTAACGAATAACAAATTGTCAATTTCTGAACTAAATTATTCATTTATTAAACACTTTTTATTTCTTATTTTTCATTTTGTCATTGTGACACACAAATTAAAAAAAGGCTCAAATTTCAGATATTTCCTTTCTTTGTGTTTAAAATATATATATATTTCCTGTCTACATCTTAACATATAAAACAAAGGTGACCCTTTGAAGTTTTAAATTACAATTTTACCACCACTAGTATCCATTTTCAAAGTGACATGTCAAACTTAGTAGCCTTTGTTATAATACTATTAGTTATAAAGATTTTTGATGGTTATATGGCCCTAATATAAATGGTTGTTTCGGAATATCAGTTCTGGTTATATTGCAAACAACCATTTATGTATGGTCATATAACCTTATATGGTCATATAACCTGTAAAGATTCTCAGTAATATTTATAACGAATTTATAATTTGCAAACTTCCTTTTTAGACATAAAGTGAGATTTCATCATAAATTGACAGCAGCTGTGTATATAAAACTATATAAACATCACAATTAGCCAATGAAACGCATCGTTACATAAACATGCAGTATCATAAAAACTAATATAATTATATACTTTTACTTACATGTTTATGGCCTGTTCAATTTTAATTTGTATCACAGATTTTGTTTTAAAAACTGTCTCATTTATGCTTCTTTAATGAAAAAGTACTGAGAAACTAAATTCTTGGAGATTTCCATGCAGTAACTAGTGTCCAGAAATGTGCAATGGCATTTATTTGACCACTGATCATACTTTTACCACATGGAGGTGTATCAACAATATCTCTGCCAAGATCAATGTTCCTGTTGGAACCTAGGGGTTCTGATTTGGGATTTCTCAATCCACTATCTAACCCAATTATAGATTCTGTTAATATTGTGATATATATACACTAAAATCCTTCCTCAATATACTCGTATTTAACAATTTTAAATTTGTCTCTTCTTTTTTTCAATATATCAAAAACATCATTCATTAAATACAACTCTAAGTTATTATCATCAAATCAATGAACAAATTGTTATGTCCTGTCAATACACTGTAAGTCAATGAATACTCTATAGAATGAATATTTTGAAAAATTGACACTTACTGAACTTTGCAAGTGCATTAACTAATAAATTTTAACAAAAAAGTCTTTCCGACATTCATTTGAAGGAATTCTATTTTCACATATTATTTCCATTTCTATAAAAAGTTAAACTAAAAAGTTAGTTTCAAATATTCTTTTTAATTTCTTTGATGAAAGCAATGGCATGTATCGACTTTTTAAATTACTTTTGAATTTAAATCGTATGAAATTTGATCTTCTCTGATATCAAGACGGGAACAATTTTAACCATGTACGCCCATGTTTTAGCTGCATATTATAATGCACATTTATACTTAAGTCAGATATAAAAGAATTGGGTAGCTTCACACCAAGAATGTTTGAATAGGAATAAAAGAAAACTACATGGATTGGATAATTATTTACATATATGAAATATACAATGTTTATTATATTCAATATTCACTTCCCTTTTGCCTATTCAAATAACAAACCTGAATTAATTCTCTGTTACAAAACTATAATTAGATGTGTGAATTTGAATACATATCTTTTTAGATATTTTTAATCTAAATAAAAAAAAATCCAACAATTTTATTAAATAACAAAAAACAGCACTAATTTCTTAAAGTTCTTTGCTGTTATCAGCCATAATTAAATAACATTGAATTAAACTAATTAAAATCTTAACTTATGTGCAAGCAATACCAATCTATTCTGATTATAAATTTTTGTTCTTTTAATAACTAAATTTCAAAGAAACTCAACGTCGGTTAGCATCATTAAATAAACTTTAAAACTTATCCTGTGTTGATTGTTTGTTCCACTTTTATTGTTTTATTGTATTTTACGGTAGTGGAACAAGCATCCCGTTAGGGATCCAATCTTCACGGGTTCGTCAAACAGATCAACACACGGTGTGGGAGGTTATTCGAGATTTGTTATCTTACCTCCGGTATCCATCTATTGGATCCATCGTACTTTGCACTGACGATACCTTTGAAGAAGGAGCCACGCAACGAACACATAATTAGATGTCTGAATCAGAGCTTTACGAGGAATCGGTAACTACACAGTCAGCATCAGTAACAAACGGTTCCGGTACAGGCTAATAAAAAACGAAAGACAGACGACAACGATTTTTCATCCCGCCGCATCAGCCAAGAAAATCTTTCTCGTTTTAAAGTTTTAAAGAAATTAAATATACAACTTACACGCACAGAACACCACGTCCAATATTTAGAGAAATGTGTTATTTAATAAATCAACACCAAGATCTTTACGGGTTAATTTAACCCCCACAGGTCCCAGTAATTAATTCAGTCCTACAAATTAAATGGGAAGAAGCCCCACATAAACTTTGGACTACAACTCACCAAAAATATTATTAGAATATTGGAACACAAGGAAATCACAACTGGTAGAAGAAATTAGGGAGGTAGAGAAACATCTAAAAGACACCACTTCAACTGACGAAGTCGACCTAATTGCTGACATCATATCAAAAATTGTACTATCGTCAGAAGAGATCTCAGTAACAAAAAATCAACCCAAGATCCCGAAAAATCCTCTAAACAAAACACCCGCGCAGTGATCATCCCAACCAAAGAAACTGAAAAAATATGCCAACAGAAGATTCAGAACAAAACAATTACATGAACGAAATCTTCTCCTCCGTAACTATCATAAATTTGTCATAAATTTATCAAACTACAATCTCTCCACACCCGAAAAAATGATTCTTTGTAGAGGATTGTCATTCTGCCCCACCCCAAGAAAAACAGACAAAATAGAATTACAACGAGACTTACTACTTTTCGACAGAAGAATGAGACTTAAACACTATTTTACAGATACCACATATAACAATCCTGACCCGTTCACACAAAGCTCAGGATGGAAACCACCTGCAGGCAAATCAATGAACCTCGATGCATTTCTGTCAATCGTCCATCATGACATTCTTACAATTAAACAGTCACCGAATACAAATTATAATATTACACCCGATGAGTACCTAGCAATAACAAAACTTCAACAAAATAAGGATATCATTATAAAACAAGCCGACAAAGGAGGAGCGATAGTCATTTTAAATAAATCTGATTACATTGCCGAAGGTTTAAGACAACTCAACGAAAAAACACATACAGGACCACACCCTACGATCTTACAAACAAATCCACCAGAGAGATCAATAATTTTTTAACATATCTGAAGAAACACTCCCTTATGTCACAACAACACATCAGCTACCTTACTGCGAAAAATTGCAGGACACCCATCTTCTATTTATTACCTAAAATTCATAAGCCTAATAACCCCGGACGCCCCATCGTCTCAGCTTGTGGAAGTCCTACAGAAAAATTATCTGAATTTGTAGATCACTATTTACAACCATTAGCACGTAAAGTCCCCTCATATATTAAAGATACCCGTCATTTCCTAGAAAAAATACACGAATTAAGCAACGTACCTAAAGACGCATTCTTAGTCACAATAGATGTGACAGCACTTTACACTAATATTCCACACAAAGAAGGCATTTTAGCAGCCAAATATGCACTACAACAAAGATCTGAACAAGAACCCAAAACCTGGATCCTTCTAAGAATACTTTACTTCATACTCAAGAGAAACATGTTTCAGATTCAATGATACATTTTATGAACAATTGCCGGAACCACGATGGGTACCAAATGCGCACCTAGCTATGCGATAATTTTTTATGGATAAGATAGAACAAGAGTTCCTAGCTAAATACCCGATATCTCCACTGGTATGGGTGGAGATATATTGACGATATATTTATGGTTTGGCCACACTCGAGAGAGGATTTGAATTCCTTCACTACGGCCTTAAATAGTTTCCACACAACGATCAAGTTTACGGTAGACATAAACCAATCATCAGCAAACTTCTTGGATGTTACTGTCAACAAAGACTTAAAAGGAAAATTATCAACCACACTATACACAAAACCAACGGATTGCACATATGTATTTACACTATAGCTCATTCCATCCACGTCACCAAAAAGCAAGTATCCCATAAGCCAAGCCGTCAGAATAAGGAGAATATGCAGCACTGACGAACAATTTGAAATATGCACAAAACAACTTACGGAAAACCTTATTGCACGCGGTTATCCCAGAAAATTAATATACGAAGCCATCAAAAAAGCCAAAATTACCAATCTTGATACCAATGTCGATACTAAAGCACAAAAGGAAATTATACCGCTTATAATTACTCATAACCCGCTTATTCTAAGAACAAATAATATCATCTCTAAATACACCCACCTCCTGGAAAACGACCCCACTTTAACAATGTTTAATAAACACAAAATATGTACAGTATTTCGAAAACCAGCATGCCTAAGAAACACACTCACAAAATCAGACATCAATCCCCAGATGAAACCACAAGGATCACACCCATGTAAAAGAAATTGTATCGCATGCAAACATATCAGCAGTTAAATCATATGTTAAAATTCATTCAACAGGAAAATACTTTCATATCAAAGGCACATATGACTGTAATTCATCCAGTTTAATCTATTTAATAACATGCAACAAATGTGGAATACAATATGTAGGACAACCGGCAATACTATAAGAGAACGTCTATATGGCCATTTCGCAGACATAAAAAATGCCAACAATTATAAACCCGTTTCCCGCCATTACACAACACACGAACACAACGCTAATGACGTCGACGTAACTATGTTATTATCAACACCTAAGAACGTCAACATCCGCCTCAGAACTGAAGAAACACTTATATCAATATTTAAAACACGATCACCATCCAGAACTCAACTTAATACAGTAATAATGGAAATCCAAAGTAATTTACAGAAACAACAGTTAACAGCGAACAACGAACACTTCATTGAAATATCCAAAAAACTACGACAATGTAAAACCTGCAACAAATTTCTGAAAGGATCAAAAGTAACTTCAACCGACACTTTAAAATTCACCAAGACACGAAATTACGATTTATATGCTACATCTGCAACAACTCTTTTAGCCGACGTGAACACCTCCAGAAACACAGTAATACGAACACAAACAACCACTAAAACGATACCTTACCAAATTAGAGAAAAAAACACGACAACATTGAAATAAAACCTATCAAACCTTGGAAAAAACCTTTTGAAGCAACCACAATACCAAAATTCCGTATAATACCCGGCGTAAAATCATGGCTACAGAATACACCAAAATCAACAACGGACGAAATTTTAAAAGAAATGATAATAGATCCGGAATTATCCCCACTTCAACTGTCACCCTTTAGAAGTAACAATCCGTCGCCGTGCAGCAGCCACACAAGCACATCAACCAATTGCCAGGATGAAAAAGAAACACTGAATGACGTTAACATAAACATTTATTCCATTTACGGTATTTTTTCTTAAAAAGCATACAGCTAAATATAGATTATGGGGTAAACCCAAAATGACATAATTTAAACTATTTTTAGAACAAATCACGTGACGTAAAAGTATACCCGATTTTTGTACGTTAGACAATGGTTTTTCTATTATTCTGATATTTTATAACCCTGATGAAGACTCGTGAGAGTCGAAACGTCGGTTAGCATCATTAAATAAACTTTAAAACTTATCCTGTGTTGATTGTTTGTTCCACTTTTATTGTTTTATTGTAAATTTCAAAGAAGTAAAAAACCCAAAAATTATATCAAATCGAGTCAACATACAACAATGTAAATATTACCTAAAATTTCAACCCTTTAGATTTCATCCACAAGAATTAAAATCCATTTATATCCATGTCAACTACATTTCACTTTCTTTTTTAAAAAACAATGTTTAAACAACAAAGCAAGGAAAAAAAAGTCCATATAAAAACCTCTCCCACTATATGAATCACATTTCAAAAGTTGTTAAAGCTATTCAAATCGGTCTTCAATAGTATGAAAATTAAACCACGTCTGGCTGTAATGTCATGTTTACCTACAAGAGTATATTTAGTTACGCTAAAGTAATTCCATTATTATCGAGAAGAAGCCGTGTGCATATAGGTAAAGTAAATCTACCATTCAATATTAGTAGAAAATGAGTCACTTGTGTAATTTAAAATTTTACTACCTATATTGACTACATATACTGGTATTTCATTATTTTTATCACTGATCTACTACTACAATCCTCTGAAATACTCAAATGAAATCAACTATATTATATCCATTACCAAAACCTGAAAAGAAGCTATCCACGCACATCCAACCACAATACATTGAACCAATAACACGTTTATGATCACACCGAGAATGTTGCTGTCAATCGTCACAGTCCGATAATGATCAACATTACAGGCCGAAATACCAGGACGTTACTTTAAACGATTAAAGACCGATCAAAATGACTCGTTACGACCGAGACGTTGCCATCTCAAACCCTCCGAACACACAGAGAATGTGCGCACGACAGCAACTTTTATCCTTCAAGAACTAAGCAGTTTTATATAACTTTTTAATTCAATTTTCTGGCAGCAGTTTCTTATTTATATGTATATATATAACCTGATGTCATAAATCAAATGAGGTAATTTTGGTACCTCACGTAGAGCGAATTTATTACTTTATAAAACGCTATTCATCAAAGTCTTCAAAAAGCAACGATGGAATACATAAAATATAGGGAAATTCTTTCGAGTCATTTACTGTCAGCCTGATGTTGAATATTTGAATGCCCGTCCCAAATACAATTATATAACTATTACAAATCTACAGTAAGGAATTAAATACCGTGTATCACTTTTATACTCATTCTGATTCACTTGCAGCATTTTTCCTTATAAATCTATATTTCCATGTTACATACTGTGCAAAATTTACAACGTAAAAGATTTCAAATGAGTGTATAATTACTGGACAGAATTCAGCTGATTCAGCACAAATCTTTCAGTCAACCTGTATGCATTACAAGAGACTGACTTTGTGCAAAATTATTGTAAATGTATAAGAATTAACAAACTGATAAAACTGTTTAACATTTCATATGCAACAAAATGGCGTTTTTATAACATAATAAGCATAACCTAACTCACTAAATAGATAGATAATGAAAAAGTAGCCAAAGATCTTATGTTTGCGACTGAAATCTCTCGTTTTAGATACTGAATAAAGTAAAATGTATCGAATGAAGTCAAATGTTTCAATAGGTAAAGCAGAATGAGTATGATTAAAACAGGTTTTGATTTTGAGACCCCTTCCCCCCCCCCCCCCCCCCCAAAATAAAAAATCAAAATCATCATATAAATGATCTGCCATTGCTGTTTATACAATACAGTTTAAAGATAGTATCTACATGCATTAATTTTTTTAGTTATTCGATCTTAAATTTAAGAGATGGAAAGTGGATTTTCCAAATCTTAACGACACTATTGGTCAACATTTACCATTTATCTGAGTCTGCTGGACAAAAATCTCAGATGTCTTTTAGTCAGCATCAGAGTAAAACCACCAACCTTCTATTAGCTGCCTTATTAGACAGCTTTACATGGCAGAATCAAAAGCAAAAGTGACAGCTGAGCATTTATACGGATCTAAAAAATAAAATCTGAAGCCAATCAGGGTAGCCCAATAAAAAACCAATAATATTGTGTTGTCAGTGACAGCCATGACATATAAATGTAAATCAATGTAGCATACTTAACATATGTACAAATTATTGTGCATTAAAAAAATTAACAAAAGATGGAAGCCAATCACTCCTTAATTAACATTATAAATTAGGTCTACCACAAAGTAATACATCACTAATATTATACATGTAACATACATAAATCAAATTTGATTAAACATTCTATTAATGTTTGTCATTATTGTAAGACATTTATTGTGATTTTATAATCATCGGTAATTAACATTTACTCTTTGTTTAAAACAGTGTGGGTGAGAATGATCAGAACTTTTTTCATCAAGAAAACATTAATTTTATCAGAATCAAATCAAAACAAGAGATTTTTATATCGTTTTCATTATCAATATGAGAAATTTTTTATCTTCATCATCAATACGAGAAATTTCATATCTTCATCATCAATACAAGAAATTCTATATCATTTTATTAATCAATACAAGAAATTTTTATACCATTTTAATCAGCATAAAATATAGCTTCCTGACAGCTGCCATGGTCGTATTCATGAAGACTGTAAAAGCAACATTTTCAATTTTTAGAAATTGCTGGAGTCAAAGGCTTTAAAACAATCAAAGGTTTGGAAATTGATTAATACTGGAATCACTAAAATTTTATATCATATGACATCTGCATAGACCGTAATGAACGGTCTCATGCGCTAAGTTTCAAATGGCAGAAGGGTATTGCATACTTCCGGGGATTATGACATCGCTTAACTCTTGTAACAAATAATCATGCAAATAAAAACATAAGAAATAATAATTAAATCAGTCATGGTAATTAACATTCTTATATGCACTGGAACTGAAACAGTGTTTAACCTTTGTGGAACATGCCCTAGACCAACTGCAAGCCAAATAAACAAAAAACACACACTTAAAATAACATAAACAGGCCTTGAAACTGTGCACATGTGTAACAACAGAAAGGCATGTACAAATATACAAATAGATATACAAATATTGAAGATCTTTTATTACATGAACACATCTGTGGATGTTTTTAAATTCAAAATCTCACAGTTGTCATGTTTGAATGTTGAATTCTGCTTAAGCCTCTAGGAGGCCTTGAAGGTAACTTGCACTTTCCAGTACCATCCATTAACAGACTCAATCAAACTAAACTAGTCTGCAACATTTTCAATTTTGTTGTTTTGGGTATTTATTAGGGAATTTTCTTTTTCTCTATTTTATATTATTCAAAGGAAGTATAATAGGGTGTAAAAATATTCATCACAACGCTGGTTGTTTAAGAAAACACAAAGATATCAAACACACAAAAATTTACAAAGACTTTAAAACATGCAAATGTCAGCTGTTTTTTTGTACTTCCTGCGTGGCCAGTAATTAATACACTTCATTATAAAATAGATTAATTTATGCAGAATTTGATTCTCATGTAATGTTATCTAAGTAGATCATCTTGCTATTGAAAGATCTTCCGATATAAACATTTAACATTTATTAAAAAATTTCTGACATACTTTAATAAACTACACACCGATTATTTTCCATGACAAGCTAGTGTTACAAATATAAAGAATGGAGCAAATTGAGTATTTTTTCTACTTCTTTCAGGATAACATTTCATACCAGTTAGTGTAAGATTACACAATGTTGGTAAACAAACACCTTCTTCATATTCTGAACATGGACATTGAAATAAGGTCTGCATTTCATAGAAAGTCTCAAGTCCTATAGGACCATTTCAATAAATGTTGTTGTAACCTAGAATCAAACACTGTAGTTTGTTATTAAATTCAGTTTCCTAAGAAAAGTTAAGAAATACAATGACAAACCCTTTTATTTGTAATGTGTTATTGCTCATCTGAATTGCTAGTCATGAAAAAGGAGTAACATAATTAAGACGTTTTCTTTGAAATGCAAAAAATTGTCTGAGTTTTGGTCTTAAGTTAAAGACTTGAATCTTAGACTTAAGACAAGCCATGAAACACAGCCAACTCGAATATTTGTCCCAGGTTTGGGCTTAAGACTACGACTTTAGGCATTGCTATGAAACACAGCAAAGTTGAATATTTCAGCATCCTAAGAGACATTATAATGGCACTTTGTTTAAACAATATCACAGATGATTTTACTTTAAAATTTACGTCACTTTTAAGACTGTTTTGGACACTTGATAAGCCGTAAGGATCTAGTCTTCTTAGAATGATGAAACAAAAGTCTGTTTAATATTTTTTTTTTTAACCAATAAACGTTTAAACACATTTTTTGCAATGAAAACCAAATTTGTAGGGATTACAGTATATAATACCCTGTTAAGAATATATCAACTGATAGATTTCAAAGATTTAGTTATTATCCACTTTGAATGTGTTTTTTATATCCCCTACAATTATTTTCCCTAAGCTTATCTAATCAATAATTCATTACAGTTGCTTTATGGACACAATCTGCAATTACAATTAATCTCAGGACATCCACCGGCCAATGAAATCTTCTGTAATGTCTGATAGATGAGGTACACAAGTCGTAGTACAAACAAATTAAGATTAATTTATGAATTTGAGGATTAAGTTAATTCCAACAAATCCTGTATGAGTATGACAAATATTGTGATAGTATTGGAATTGTTTTTATATTGTAACTCTCTTCATCTGTGCATTCCTTTGATGAAAATAACTGACAAATTAATTAATTAGTTGACCTTTAAAAACATGCTGATTTAGCATATTTCATGCCTGGCCGTCTAAATGTAGATTTCAAATTTGGTTTCAGTAACCTTAAGAACTGCATGGTTTGTGGTATTGTCCTACCAGTATATTTAAATGATGATTTGACCATAAGATCCTCTTGGAAAGAATGATTTGGCCATAAGAATTGTCTTGTAAATGATGGTTTGACTATGAAAACCTATTCTTAATGACTTTTTGACCACAAAAAAGATTTGATAATGATGATTCAAAAACAACAACAAAAACCTTTCGGAAATGATGATTTGCCCAGGAGAACCTCTTGGATATGATGATTTGACCATTAGAATGTCTTTGAAATGCAAAAATTGACCATGGGAATGATAATTTGACCAAAAGAACCTCTTTGAAATGATGATTTGACCATGACAACAACATATGAAAAATGATTTGACCACAAGAACTTCTTTTAAATGATGATTTGAAAATGATGATTTGACCATAAGGGCCTTTTGTAAATGATTGTTTTAATGTTTTACCATGAAAAATTTCTAAGAACTGATGAATGGACCATAAATACCTTATAAAATTGATGATTTTACAATCAAAACTTCTGTCTCTGTATTAATGATTTTGACCACAAACATTTCTCTGACTAAGTCAGCATGAATGTATATAATCTGGCTTCCAATAACACAAGTTAAGAATTAGGCTAATCCCCGCCCTATAATCCATGTAAATAGTTGTATTATAATCAACAGCACTTGTGTCATTCATTGTATGCATGAATATAATGTTTATTAATTATAACCTTTTATTTGTAATCTTTCTCATATACAGAACTGCATGTTATCATTAGAAAAAGGATCTTGAAAGTAATGGTTCTCCCAAAGTTATTCTTGTGACAATACTAGACGGCCACCTGTAATTAAAACTAAATATCTTTTTTTTTTATTTCAAATCTTAATTTTATGTAAAACTATGATTCTGATGATTTTTTTCATCAGTCTGACTGGAATAATAATATCTGTCATATTTTGTGGTTCGGATCGGAATATCCGTCCCGAGGTGACCCGCCCATTGGGCGGGTGACCGAGGGACGGATATTCCGATCCGAACCGCAAACATATGTCAGATGTTTTTTCTTGCATATTCCACCATATTTGTTTATATTTTAAATTCTTTATCTTAATTTTAAATGAAAATTTATATCATTACAACCGTAACTACTTTCTTACAACAGCGTATGAAATACAACTTCATTCATAACGGTAAAATGACGTCATCCTAACCGTGCTATTGTATAGCACGCGACTCATCTGGAACCCCCCATGCCAGATGAAATTTCCGGCATGGGTAAAACTCACGGAAACGCCAGTCTGATATGCAAGAAAAGGAAATCACAGGCATTACAAAACATAAATTTGAAAAGTCACTGAATTTCTGGTGCAATTTTGCCTGTAACTTAAATTAAGCATAAAGCTGCATGTTGACTTCATTTTGTAACCAGGCTGCAACCTTGCAAGCTGGCAAGGAGGCTTTAATACTGTACTGTAATTAATTCTCAATTCAGCGTTTTAATTTTGAAACCCTTTTAAATAAATAACCAAACAAGATTGCATTTGAGAAAAATGCTATGCCACCGTATTAATACAACACTAAATAGTAGTGTAGGAACAGATTTTTTTTTGTTTCTATGCAATTGAAGATTGTCATAATGCATAGATCCCTGACCTATCTAATTCTTATTATCAGATTAGTGGTTAAATCTATTGTTAATCCAATAAAAGATCAGAGTAGGAATATATCAATGCACTTGAGTCTGGTGAATTTGGTGGTGAAGGTCATATTTCACACAGCCTAAATTTCATCAAAAGACAACACAGTTAGACACTTTGTCAAAATCTAGGTCAGCTGATATCACTACACAATGTTTCATGCAAAATATCTAACCTCTAGCATTTGTCAATTGCTAGAAATTTTTTTTTAAGTTTTTTCTATAAGTTTTTACTATATACATATAAGGAAAACCAATGACCCCCGGGGCGGGGCCGATTTTGACCCCAGGGCTATAATTTGAACAATCTGGGTAGAGGTCTACCATACAATGCCTTATGCAAAATATCTAAGCTCTAGGCCTTTTGGGTCTTTACAAGAAGGTATTTTAAGTTTTTACTATATGTACATATAGTGAAAATCAATGACCCCCGGGCCGGGCCGATTTTGAACCCAGGGCTATCATTTGAACAATCTTAGTAAGGGTCTACCAGACACTGCCTTATGCAAAATATCTAAGCTCTAGGCCTTTTGGGTCTTTACAAGCAGGTATTTTTAAGTTTTTACTATATGTACATATAGTGAAAATCAATGACCCCCGGGGCGGGGCCGATTTTGACCCCAGGGCTATCATTTGAACAATCTTAATAAGGGTCTACCAGACAATGCCTTATGCAAAATATCTAAGCTCTAGGTACTTTTGGGTATTTACATGAAGGTATTTTAAGTTTTTACTATATGTACATATAGTGAAAATCAATGACCCCCGGGGCGGGGCCGATTTTGACCCAAGGGCTATAATTTGAACAATCTTGGTAGAGGTCTACCAGACAATGCTTTATGCAAAATATCTAAGCTCTAGGCCTTTTGGGTCTTTACAACAAGATTTTTTAAATTTATTCTTATAATCCCTTTTGGTTGCCATGGCAACCAGATTTCTGCATGGAATGAAATTCTTTGAACAACTTTGGAAGCCCTTCACCCAAGGATCAATCCTGCCAAGTTTGGTTGAAATTGGACTAGTTGTTTTTCACAAGAAGATTTTTGAAGTTCACTATATAACCTATAACACACACACACACACACACACACACACACACACAAACAAACACACACACAGGTGAATCGCTATATGCCACCGCATCGCAGATGCTGCGGTGGCATAATAAAATATGGCAAGTCTCTCGCACAAATTAGTAACAAGTTTCTTACGTAAACATTAAAATTATGTCTATTCAGCAAAAACGTTTAAAGTTTCCCATGACAGTGTAGATTTGTTGAAGATTTGTTGCCGAGGGGTAGATATAGCTTTGATACTTACATTACAAACATCACAGATTGTTACAGTCACAATCTTAGTCTGGATGCAGGTTTTATAAACTGTGACATGTTACAAACCCATCAATCCTTCAACATATAAATATAATGAGGAAAAAAAATCTTCTGAGCTCTTAGCTTGGTAATTATTAAAACAAATTTACAGAAAAAAAACCCTAAGTGATTTGAATTAAGAGATACATATAAATGTATATAAATTTATAATTTGATTGATACAGGGCTTAATATTCTAAGGTTTTTTGAAATTTTCCCTTAAAATAATTGGATTGTTTAGATGGACATGACCATTTAATATATTTACTACATGGCAATTAAGGGTTAAAAGAAAATGTGTATGACAAAACATGGTTTCTAATTCCCATGTCCTTGAACATTTGTATTCAAGGTTGGCAAGGCTCATTTGCATAAACATGATTTCAAAGTATTAAAATTAATGACTACATAATAAATCAAACTCATTTCATTGGCCTTGACAGAAATGATGAAATTATTTATTTAAAGTATTATGATTATTATTCACCTTTAAGTCATTATCTTTAACGCTGAACACCTTTCTGGATATTCCTAAACTCTCGACTGTCCAGCTCCATTTTGGAAACCGGTCCATTATCCAGTTTGGATGGATGTCTAGATGCGATGAAACTCGACAAGCCCACAAAAATGCACACTAAAATAGACGCTTATGTCTTGAGATCTCAGTTGAGAAAATTCTCAAATGTTGAGAAAAAATTTAGTGAAAGCCAACTTGAGATTTTTCTCAGGTGAGTAAGAATCTCAGTCAATATTTAAACAATCTTATGTTGAGATTGATCTCAGTTTGAGAACGTGAGTGAAAGCCGGGCCAGGTCAGACAGGACCCGCACGATGTGGGAGCAGCTGGGCCAAGCTCCAGTTTTACGTTTATTAATTTTGGTGGTAACCAGTCAGAGGTTAGCAATCTATTTATAGACAAAAAATTGAAGCATTATCAGATCAAGTGAAAATGTTCAACATAATTTTTTTAATAAGATTAAAATTTCATAACACAAGGTAATATTTATTTATATTCATTAATCACCTGTACTTAATTTATTATTTAATTTTTGCACTGTATTTTCCCATGGTGCTTGAAAGTACCAAACAGCTTTTTTGTTTTTAAATTGACACAATTAATTCTGACTATGTAGTTTATCCATTACAGCTTAACAAAACACCATTTGAACATACTTATTTAACTTTTGTTACATGATAATTCTATTGTTACATAATTTCACATACTAGTATATAATCAAAGTCTGACCAAAAACATACACTTACACAGTATTATAATTTTTTCTTACTGCTGATCACCCACATCTAAAACATAACGCATAATAAAATAACAACAGTATAGACTTTAGTATTTAACAATTTGGTCATTAAATCTAAATATTTAATAGTTTCAGACATGTTCTGTTATTTAAATGGAAAATATCCATGTATGTATTATACCCATGTATGTATATACAAGTATAGAGGTTTCGTAAATTCAACTTGGACCAAATGGGAGTACCCTCACTGTCAAGGCTATATTTGATCAAAAGACAACCTGGTTTTTGTACTTGTCTTGACAGACTGCCAAAAAAACAGGGGGGACGGTCATTCAAATTTTATTAAGGATATATACAAAAACATCGAAAGTTGAAAATAATCTTTAAAAAACTGCAAACGGTAGTTTTTAAAGCCCACCAAACAAGGCACTTGAGTGCGAATTAAGATCTTGGTCAATATTTGTACATAAAAACAAGTCGTTTAATATTCAACATAAAATATCAAAATGTTCGCACATATAAACTTTCTAATCTTTTTCCTGCAAACAACCGTTCTGCTAAGTAAACGTAACTACGAAAATAAAATTTTAAGTTCTTGATCATATTCTTTTGTTTAATGTCTATATATAGAAACAAAACCTTTGATATAAATGCTCCAATTGTTGGCCAGTTTTGTCCACCACTATAAAAGGTCAGGTGAGAAATTCATGAATAATTGATGAATAAGCCATAATCAAACAATTCAAGTTGAAGCATTATATCAAATCTAGTGCAATTTTCATCACATCGGATTCTCAATTAACACATTACCTGAATCAAAATTTTATTGCTTTATAAATATTATTTTATAATGAAATTACTTCTTCAATTAGCAATAAAACTTGCAAATGCACTGATAATTGAAATCTCAAGGTCATTATTCTCCATGTTGGTGACACTTATATATGCAACCATAACACCCTGCCTCAACCCTCATGAAAATATAGACTTTTAACATCATAAACAAGTTAGAAATTCATATCATCAATCTATTTATAATCCATAAACTCACCTGAATTTAAATCATCCAATTACCATATTTAAAAATCTCCAACTTTAAATTCTACATAATATACACTGATCTACTTTGAGGGATTTTTTTTTTTTCAAAACCGAAACTTTAATCGGAACATATGATATTACCCATATGACACCACAAGCAGCTACCCGTAAAGTTCATTGTGAAGACCTTTTTGTCAACCCCAATCAAACCTTGAGCTTGCGTCTGAAAAGACTCGCCAGATTTTATCATATCTATTCATCTATATGTATGCATTTTTTTATCAAAAGCCACTGTGTTCAGTTTCAAATTTCAATTCATACTATGATGGGAACTTATCTATTTCTCATTATCAAAGAAAGTTTCAAGTACATTAAAGGTAATGGGAAATATTGTTGATCTGATATTACACTAAATTGTTTAGGTCTAAGGTTATATTAAGCCATCTGTAACTATCAAGACCTTAATTGGTTTGAAACTTAATAGTGTCTTTAATTGGTTTGAAACAGTGTCCTTAATTGGTTTGAAACAGAAAAGTGAAATTTAAATATTTCAATGGATAGATGATTATAAATAAACTTTAACTTGAATAAGTTAACAGTACAACTAATATTCGATTTCCTCGAAATGTTAACAATGTTAACCATTTTGGGGTTTTAACGTGACTGACTGACAGTTACATAATTATGTATTAAAATCAGTCAGTGACATACCAGGTTGTATAAAACAAAAGAAAGAATATGTTAGCTGCCATTCCAAGCATTAATTCAGAATACAGTCAAACCTGCATTAAAGTAAGACCTAATTTAGCAACCAGACTGTTAATAAAGACTCTAACATTAAGGTTTCATATTTGCAAAATTATGTCTTCCTTAATAGAGAAAATCTTTCAAAATGCAGAATGACTTGCATGAAAAATGACTAGCATAAAATGACTTGTCCACCCAAAATTGGCTCTTATGAAGAAGTTTGACAGTATACAATTTTAAACATGTTCAAAATTTGGGGGATTTATGGTAAAAATCACAATGCATAACAAATCAAAAAGAAAATTTCAGTTTAATTTTGATTTATGCAGTCATCATTTTGCATATATCAAATTTGAAATGAAAATATATATTTATAGTCTTCATTGTCTACATCACCTTTGTTTTTTATCAGAAACTTGGATAAAAGTCATAAATCAGCAAATGTTTTATATAAAACTTCAAAATGTTAACATTCTTATGTTTATAACATATCTGTTTAAACTTGATATAAATTTAATTAAAGAGTCATTAAAACTTAGGTTTTCAATTAATATGTCAATGAAAGCTGTTTCTAAAAGAAAAATGAAAGAATAATAGTGAAATGATCTGTTTTTATTTCTCTGTAATATCTACAAAATCAAGTACAATTATGTCTTTTGCTTGAAAAAATGGACAGTTTCCAAAGACAACAATTAATTATGCAAGGGTTATATGCATCTACTGCCACTTATATGTAGCATCTATAGTAGTCATTCATTATTATGAGTGAGTATATGCTTGGGGTGTTTATGAGGTTTCTATGGAAAATCGGGTCCCAAGGAAGTTTTAATCCAGGATGCACTGAGAATTGTGATATTCAGCATTTGTTTTGTTCTTGTTCAACATTGTAAGTAGTGTGGTTTTAAGCATCCTAAGACAATGATGGGGTCCTCAAGCAACTTGAGTCATTCCCTGGAGCTCACCCTACAGTGTCCATGGCTTTTCCATTGTGTTCTACATCACCCTAGAAATGCAGCAAGGTTACGCAAAACAGGTGGCACAGGGATATTTAACTATACTTTGTGAATGCAAGAAGCATAATCATGACAATAATTGCTTAGGCTAGTCATTATAATTGAAGCCAAGGACTGTTTTGGACCATTAATTTAGAAATTAAACATAAAAGTTATATTTTTCTCTCAAAGTTCAAAAGCAAGATTCATACAAAAATATTAATGTATACTTTGAAAGCTTATGCTTAACTAGTGATTACAGATAATTTTCAAAACCAAATAATGAGCCAAAATTAAGAAGTAATACTTTATCAGTAAAGCAGTTTTGAGTCTCCTTGATCTTTTTATTCTTTATAATGTCCCAAAATGTGAAATCAAATGGGAGCTGGGCATTTAGTGGCAGTCTTAAGAAATCAGCAGGTTTTGGGTTAACAAAATGCATTCATTGTTTTATAATCATGGTACATTTTATTACTAAAATTAGTGAAAGGAAACAATTACTGATTTCATCTATAAAATTCGACTCATAATATCTAAATTCTAGGAGATGATCCCGTTTTATTTGTGTAATAAACTAATAATCCTATTGTGAATTAATAATTCTTCAATTTGGGTTTCGGCCATCAGTATAATATATAATATATACAGTATATCTACAGACTGATCATTGTGCAGCAGTATATGTGTACAGACTGCATGAACAGCGCACTATAGTTGCTCTAACAATTTCCTTGCTTATGTCCAACATGTGACGCCAAAAATTAAGCCAAAAACTGCCAATAAATTGTGTTAGCTCTTCGATCAGTAAATCATCAACATCATACAACAAAAAAACAGGAAATCAAATCGTAAATATCTAGAATTAACAAAACTAGCTAGTATCATAAATACAGAAATTCTAAAAAAAACTCTTTTAACTGAGACAAGACTGAATTAAATGAAATACAAGGTAAAATCCGATGATCAAAGCAGAAAACTTGGCATTTAAATAAATCAACATTTACCTTTAGCAATAAAATAATCACCTGATCAGGAGTATCAATCCAATTATATATCCAAAATACTATTCTGTTACAGACAAAAAAAAATTTCCAAAATTTTTTTTTTTTTAACACCACAAGCCATCCAGTTACTTTGTACATTAAATGGTTAAGTCAACTTGGCCACTATTCGACCTCCCTGAAAGTTTGAATGACAAATGATAATGGGACTGTATTTGTTAGAATAATAATTACATGTAAAATGTTATGTTAATCATATTGGAAGATTTTAAACAATACATTGTGACACATTTAGTATTGTGTCAACTATAAAAGATCTGTCTACCTAAATATTTTGACCTACTTTGCCAATTACTATTGTCTTTAATTCCAATAGACTTTTAGACATTACTCCTCCTCATTTACAACTTTTTTGACTTATGTTACTACCATATGTCTATTTTTTACCATAGTAAGACAAAATATTTAAACTATCAAAAAAATGTATTGACTAATACTTTAAATTCTACAAAAGAAGATTACATTTGCATTTCTTTGGATTGTTTTTTTTTTATTTAAAAAAAAAAACAAAGACAATAGCTCAACTTAGATTATACTACCAATTTAGACATTGCCAAAGAAAACACAAAAACAACCTAGCAACAAGACAAATTAAAGAAATTTGTATACTAACAACTTTAATATGTAACAAAAACAAACACCAAATTTCTTTTGATGGTTTGTTGTCAAGCATTTAATAAATCATCAATTAATTATTATAATAAATATACATACAGTATGTATTATTAACCTTAAAATGTTATTAAATTCATTTGTCTTCCTTTATATCTTGTATTTAGTTGGGGTTTTAAGTCGATTTTATTTATTTTATTTTTTTGTTGGATCACACCAAGTAAACAGAACAGTGACTTTCCAGCTTTACTGGTGAAAGAACTCTCAGGTACCCGAGCCGGCCAAACAAATTTGCCATGCATAGAGTGTCATCTACACTATAGTCTTGAACAAATCATACCAAATCTGTTTAATATTAAACTTCTTTTCTATCTCATTCACTTCTGTTTTTACTTGATCAAAACTTCAAACAATGTCCAATTGTGTGTAAAACATGAAATTCCTGAACAATTACAAAGCAATCTATCATTAATTACAAAAATACAACAAAATTGATACATTACACGATGTCATTTTAAATGGACAAGTTCACAATCCTAAAACGTTTTTTGCTTTTTATTAAAGTATAATTTTGGCCCATAAAAATGCTTTGATTTAAACACTCACTTATAGTATACATCAAATCTGCTCCCTACCATTTGACTTTTATTTAGTTTT